>NC_038242.2:48795915-48808415 GCF_000004515.6 Glycine max
CAGTGAAGTGTAACTTAATCCCGTGGTGAAAGAAATATATATATATATATATATATATATATATATATATATATATATATATATATATAAATTAGTAAATTGCATAAATAATATTAGATGATACTTTTTAACAAAAAAATCACACTTTAAATTTCTTAACCATTATTTAAGAATAATTAATGCTTAGCAAAATTATTTTTATTTAATTAATTACTTCAACTTATAGGAATTTAGTTTAGTTCAAGTAAGTGTTGTAAATTTTTAATATGGTGTTTAATTCTTTGGGATAAAATTTTTTCATCCCATCATTCCAAACTCTTGTCAAACTGATTTAGCTGTGCATAATTATTCCTGACACGATCTAGTACTTAATGAACAACGTACTAACATAGTAGCATTCTAAGATCTTTTTTACATTAACATCTTGGTACTTGATTTTTTTCCTTAGATATTCGTGTGCATCTAACACCGACAAATTTGTCATGGACAAAAATTCACGCCAACTAACACGTACAAGCCAACTACCAAGCAAGCACGTTAGACTAAAACACCATGTGTTCAACTACCACTCTCTATTTCGCTTTCACTCCCCATTCTTCTTCAATTGTATTTGTAATAATACCCTTCCACTCCCCTAGTCCTAGGAATTAACTTGCTCCTATTAATACCTCTAAATCATTTCCTTATTCTACACACACTTCTTTATCTGCATCTAATTCAATATACAACACTGAAACTTTCAAAGCTCTTTTGAGAACTTGTTATTGCAATGGCTGACATAGATCGCTCCTTTGATAATAATGTTTCTGCTGTTTCTACTGGTACCCTTTTAGAATCCATGTCCTCAACAATCAATTCTGATAGCTAGATAAGAATATATCTTGAGATTAGTTTTTGATGGGTCTATAATATTATAATATAACATGCACCTACAAACTTGAGAGTACACACTCATGATTGATCTCTCTTCAGTTTTATTTCAACTATTGTTCTGGGTCACTTCTTGGTCTTTTTTTATGCCATTACACTTGTCAAATTTGGAATATATACTTTCTGAATCTTATTCTTATGGCCCTTTTTATTTCTTGTTCGATCGGGATATCACCTTGTTATCATGATTTCTGAAATTGTATATGCAAGCTTTCCTTTCTCTTACGAGTTATATTAAATATTTTGGTTTTGATTTTCTTAATGTGTGCTCATGGATATACTTTAAGAAGTCAAAAATTGAACCAAAAAAATTATTGAAAATAAATTAATATATTGAAAGCACAGAAGTTATATATTCATTTCATTTTTTAGTAATTTAAACTATTTAACAAGATATGACATATATCTGTTTATGCATCACAAAATTTGTTGTTTTTAACATAGACGTATAAAGAATTGATTTGTGTTTTGTAGAGAAATCAAGCCAAGTTTCAGATGTTGAATTTTCTGAAGCTGAGGAAATCCTTATTGCCATGGTGTATAATCTGGTTGGGGAGAGGTGAGTATGATATGTTTTGTTCTACCATTTTCACTTTCTTCCCAAAGTCTCTCTCTCTCTTTTAACCATTTGAAGATAAAGGTTATGAAGTAATAAATGTTATGTTCTCCCTTAGGTGGTCTTTGATTGCTGGAAGAATTCCTGGAAGAACTGCAGAAGAGATAGAGAAATATTGGACTTCAAGATTTTCGACTAGCCAATGATCGGTGGCAGAAAACGAAGCAAGGAAATTTTTGGTGCCTACAAGTCATTACAGTGACTTTGTGGGGATATGAAATGGAAATTGATCCTATTAATCATATGGGTACTTATATTTGCATTTTGCGGTAACCAACAAAAAGGGGCATGCCATTCTAAAAGCCCTTATGTTTAATGTTACTTAATTTTATCTTTGTAATGTTCCCAAGTGTTTTAGGCAATCTATGATTCAGATCTGTTCGATCATGGCAAGAACAGTATGTACTTAATTAATGCAGATCACCTGCATGTGCATGTGTATTTCTGGTTCATTTAGCCTTCTTGCTAATGGTTACAACTAGCTTTGCCTTGGCCTATAGCATTGGATTTGGAAGCGGATTTTTTCTTTGCATGTATACACATACATTAAGTGTATTCGTAAGGCATCTTTATTTTTTGTGTAGGTTTAATTTCTTTTATTTGATATATGCAACATACAATTACTTTTTTTTATAAGACAAAGATGGTGGAGTAAAATGTTACACTAGTACTTGTGACTTGTCCATTACAAGAAATATCATAACAAGAGAAGCTTACTAGTGGGGATAGATCACTACTCATAAAATGACAGGTATTTTTCATCCTTGCTTTAATTAATTTATAATGAGCTTTTCACCTTTATCATTTTTACCACCTCATTTGAGTTTACATGAGAAGAATTAAAACGCACGGCTTGGTTTCTATGTATATCTATATTGACCATATTAAGTTCATCTAAATAAGTTTTGAAAACTCGAACTCATTCCTCTTATTTTGTCATCCTTAAATGTGATAAAAAAAAAAAGAGTTTTACCCAAAAATGGTAGTCGCCAGTGGGTTTATGCGCATCTAGCCACAATTAGCTAGGCAATTTGCATTTTTGTCAAATATACTACATGAAACAGTATTACAGGAGAAAAATAAATGAACTATTGATGGAATCTATGTTACATTTGCAAAAAGACACACAATGGTTAATCTCTTTAGTCTATATATTACACCTCTTCTTAGTAGATGGATGGTATTAATTAATTATTACCTTTCTTGCAAATGCCTTGATTTTTTTAGAGTAAATACTACACTAGAGATTATTGTACTAGTATAGTTTTCTATCTAGATGATGGCAATGACTATGATCGAATCACCCTGTTGGCTAATTTCATTGAATACTTGCATGTGGGTTTCACCTTCCATGTCCATAGATATCTAACATTACAATATTGATAAGACTAAATGAGTTATTAGCTTATATTTGAGTTGATTTCAAAGTTGGACATTTTTTTTGCTTCAAGATGGACATAAGTAAAGTTTGGTATAAATCATATTTAGATACTTCAATAGATATTGGTAATCATAAGTAAAGGAAACGATTTTTTTAACTACTTATTAACGAGTGACGAATAACAAAATATCTATTTATCTGTAATATAAAATTATTTAAATATCAAAGACTCAAATGGGATTTAATTACTTATTACTTATATTTTAAATATTTGACATTTAAATAATTTTATATTGCAGGTAGATAGGTATCTTATTATTTGTTTATGACTTGTTAATAGTTCGTTAAAAAACTTCATTTACTTTACTTATGATTACAAATATCTATAGAAGTATCTAAATATGATTCATATCGAAACTTTTCTTACAAGAAATTCATAGCAAGTTTTACCCAAAAATATATACCAATATGGTTGTTGTTTTTTCCTCCAAAACTAAACTCCCACTCATACACCTAAATAACTGAATGAGATATTGAATCTGTTTTGGTTCGAATTGAAGGAGGGCCAAAGGTCCAAAAGAGCCATTGAATTTGTTCAATAGAGTAGCACCTTATCATGCCTTTACGTGGAATAATGGCTCAATAGAATGGGACCATTTTAGTATGAGAAAATAAGTTATCTAGTAATCCTGTAAAATAGTTTATCATCGTCTAATAAATAAATGTATAATAAATTTATTAATTTTAAAATAATTATCTTAAAAATTATCATACTAACGATAATTAGTTGATAATATAAAATCATTATACAACAATAAATTATTATACATATAAAGTAGTCAAAACAATTGAAACCTATCAATAACTCAATTCGGCCCACCACTGATTTATGTTGTAAAAAAAATCAAATATGAAATTGGTTAAAAAATTGAATTCAACTCACCTACAACTTAATCTACCTAGATTAAATCCGTGGTATCAATGATCCACCTAACTCACCTAAAAATTAAAAAAAATAACATAATCCGTTTAGACTATTAAGTAAACATAAAATGCTTTTGTCATTTTTCTAAATTTTATTATTATATTTATATGATTACCAATTTATCATAAATATTTGGCTTGCATTTCATGGCAAGATATTTTTTAGCATGTTGATAAGTCTTGTTTGCAAGTGTTCCAGGTTACTGTGTAGGATAAACTTTACATTATCATCATTTGATCATCATTAAACTCTTTTAATATTTTTTAAAGATATTTTTAAAAAATAAAATACTAAATTGGAAAAGTTTTAAGTTAACCATGTATATGTCTGATGTGTACACTTGCACCGTTGCACGGCACCGATCTATTTTATCTTTATAAGACGCCACGTGCATAATCACCCCATCCCCTTAAAAAAGAGATATTAAAATTTATTTGTTTTTTTAGGAAATTAATAATTATTCGTTTTTTTATATAAAAAAAACAGTATCATGAATCATTCATCCCAAACATATATGTCGTGGGGATAAATAGGCAAGTAGTGAATAAAAAAGGTTATCATGGCATTAGGATAATTATAGGAAGATAGATATATCTTTCACTTTCAGAGGAATAAGAGTCGTAATTCAAACTCACAAGAAACCTTAGAAACAAATTACCTTCTCGAAATGATAAAACCTCATCCATTGAACATCATTTCCCTATCATCGATATTTAGGACCACCCAATTATATAGTCTTCCATTCTCTTCTCACTTGATTTGTTTAGTGAGTAAGCATATTATCATCAAATGTTGCTTGTCCCAAGAAGAAAAAGAATAACTGATCATATTTATCATCCACTAGTTCCATTCAACAACAATAATAGTCCCATACTTTTTTGGCACTTTTACATTCAGCAAACTAAAGTCCAAAATCAAGACTCTTAGGAACGATTTCACAGACTCAAATAGATTCTGGCCAATCCAATTAAGAAGTTCAGTGAACATAATACAACCTCCACCAGCTCCAACCTCTCTTCATGACACATAACCATCTCTTATGTGTCTTATACCTGATAGGCTAGCTGCCTCTCTTTCGTTCTGTTATAATTGTCCATTAGATGAGAAGAATCATATTTCATCTAACCAAATTACCAATAGCACGATTCTTAAGTATTGGACAAAACAAAATATACAATATGTAGACGTATAAGTAACAAAATACCATAACAGCTGGTAAAAGAAACAAGATAGAATTTGAGTTTTGTTAACTTAACCTCAAGAACCATCTCAACTATCTCAGATAGATGGAGTTATTTCATACTAATATATATTATTTTGATCTTATGATAAGATTCTTATCATTATACTCTTCTTAGTAGACATTTCAAACATAAAATTTACTAGACTAGACACTTTTGGATAACCAAGTTCATGGGACTCGATAGATATAATAAAAAATAATAGAAGAAATTCTAATACTATCTTAAAATTTAAATTTAAATTGAAGTCTAAATAAAATTTAAAAGTTAATTCATGGAGTCATGATTATTCACTTCACTTATTATACACATTATTTTGATTGTATCATTAGTTAATTTTAAATTCCCATCATTTCATTTTTTTTTCTTTCCCCCTTTGAATAGTCTCATTTTACACCAATCACTTCAATTTGATCAAAATTTGACATTAATTTAACCTTATAGTCATAAAAGTGAAATTTATTATGTTTTTCCATCAAAGGTTCTATTAACAATATTATTATTGTTAGTATTCTCAAGGTTGATTTTGATATCATTTTTTTATAACTAATAATTAATTGGCTAATTTATAATTTTGGTCCCTCCTATAATTCATTTATGCCATTTTGGTCCTCTACTTTTTATTTTCACAATTTTGGTCTTTTGCTTTAAAAATTTTATAATTTTGGTACAATTTTTTATTCTGCATATATTTATTTCTTTTATTTTCTTATATTTTAATTAATTAAATTATTTTTTATAATATATCAAGTGAATATGTTAGGTTTAAGGTTCAATTAAAAAAAAAACATGCAAAATTAAAGATTGAACAAAAAATTCAGATTTGTAAAACGTGGACTAAAATCACAAAAAAAAATAAATAAATATGGGGATCAAAATTGTGGATTAAGAATTTTAGGAGAACAAAATTGTAATTTATTTTAATTAATTTAATATTAAATTTTTAAAGATTAAACGATGCCGTTGGTATTTTCAGAAAAGTAAATTGGATATTTACGCACACATGTAATGTAGTAACTAATTGTCCTGCACCTTCCCTCACTGAGATTTCTATACAAAAATATATCATTCATTTTAGTGTAGATTAAACATAAAACATTGACATTTGTTCTTCTCGGTTACATATCAATGTGGTTAATTAAATTGCGTGAAACCAAAAGAAAAATGGATTTTATTTTTATTTACTGCTACAGTAAAGGGTTCAGAAAGACTTGAATATAATAAACATTAAGAACAGAGCTACAACTTGTTGGTTACTAGGAAGTCTTATCTTGTGCCACCTTGTAACGATAATCTCACATAACTGCATCCAGTAGTTTAATTTCTTCTTGTTGATTTTCATCACGGTACTGTGACTGAAGCAACCTTGCGTAGAAGCCAATACCAGGTTAAAGTTGCACGAAATCTATGTCCTTTATTGTCTTTACATATATAGTTTCTTTTAAGTCAACCTGAGGTGTTGACCAGACCAGAGCATACGTGTTACAGACTTCTCTTGTATCCAAACACTGAGGTGTTGACAAGTATTAATGATATTGATTAAAAGAATTTAATACATTTTATTATATGTGTTGAATTAATTTAAAAAATATATCAAATATTCATTGCTGTCATTTTTTGACATATTTACTGCACTTAATGATGTGATATTTTTTTTATTATGATATTGATATCAAATAATTTAAATCCTGAATCATTTGATTAAAATATATAAATCCTTATCACTTATATCAATTATTATTATTAATTAATGCTGTAATATAAAATATAAATTCCTTGGATGTATTGATATTGATATATCCTATATTCTAGTTGGAGTATATCTATTAGGATAAAATTGTAAGGTATCAAACTTTTCAAACTTTTAAACTTTTAAACCTTTCACATGTACAACGATTTGCTAGTAATTAAAAAACACAAATTTTATACTCTTTCAAGTAATTTTTCATTTTGCTTAAAAAAAGTAATTTTTCATTCAAAACTGGTTTTAATCAAAATTCTTTAAACAGCATTGATATACTAAAATTGCTTCACTTTAGATTTATTTTACAAAATTAAATTCATAAATACTCACCTAAACGCATGTCGAGTCATTGTGAATAAGAAGAAATGAGAAATGAGAGGTTTTCCAGTTTCCAATTAGCCAAAAGTAGAAGAAATGAGAAAAATGTATTCACCTTTTGCTTAACTCAACAAATTCAAAACACACACTAAATCATATATAGTTACCATAATACTTTAAAGAAACATATTTTTTGAATATCAAAGTAAGGCAATTGGCTTCTTAATTTGACTTTGACATTTGTATGAATTTTTCGGGGTTCCAAGATAATGTGAATGCATTTCAAAACAGACTCAGTTACTTCTGCAGCATTTTGATTGACAACATACTAAAATGAAAAATGACAAAAAGGAAGGTTAGCAAAGTGCCACCACCATACGTGCCTGCAAATGCAGCTTTCAAGTGCCATGTTTCCCTATTTTCCCGAGGAAAACAATTACAGACATTAAATGAGATCAGATAAAATTTCCTAGGTTTTGTTTGTTTCTCCTATTCACAGTGACATCTAATTTACCATTTTTACAAGGGCATGATCTAGATGAATGTGACCCCGTAGTTATATATATTGAGAAACTTGAAGGAGCTTCTCAAACTTGTTCAAGTTATATAACATTTATACAAAAAAAAAAAAGAGTTCTGGCCATGGCTGCATCATTATTTATGCCTTCATCCGTAAGCTCAATAATATACCCTTTATTTTTGCTTTTTGCTTTCTTCTCAGTTTATTGGCTTTCCTCATTTCTTGAATTTCACATGTGTGCAATAGCTAGTTTGATGCAAATTAATTGAATTATTCTTTGATTGTTAATGCCAAGTTCAGCATGATTGTTGTTCATATGAAAAACTTATTTTGAATTTGAATTTTTGGTGAAAATTTATACGATGCAATATGTTTTGTTCTGAGGCAGGAAACAAAAAAGGATCCCCTGTGGGTCTTTTACATTTATTTTTCTCTTTTTCTTATATATGTATGAACCTTGGGCAAACCAGCATCCTAAATTGCCATCAATCTTATTAGGCTGAAAAAGGACTTGTGTCATGTTTTGTAATGGTTTTTCACTAATTAGTGGAATCAGCTAGCTAGAATCTGAAGCACACTTTGATTCATCATTGTTTTCTTTTAGTTTCTCCCTAGCCAGAGATGGAAAAAATTATTAAAGTTCAACCCCTTTTTTTCAACGAGAATGCGGTAGCTCTGTCTAATTGATAATATTGGTAGTTATTGGATTATTATTACACAAATATCAGTGCTTGAAGAATACAAAACTATTGTACCATACTATGCAAACCTCTTCTGTTTGGGTTTTCTATATCATAATTTTTGTTTTCCTCTTTTGTCAAGCAATTGCAGAATATAAATTGTACATATAGCTTGTTTGATTTTTGAAGAAAAATATTACTGATTTTGCAATTACGGACAAGAAGAAGAAAAGTGTTAGGATTGATTGATTTCCCATTCTGTGACTTGTGACTTCAAGAGACTAAAATAGTCCTAAGAACCATACACATAAAAACATATCATGCATGCTATGTTATGTATATGGAAAGGTTAAGATCATGGTTTGGTGAATGCTAATGCAAATTATGTATATGAACAGATAGTGGAGGAAGAAGCGAGGTTCGAAGCCGAAGTGGCGGAGGTGCAAGCATGGTGGAACTCTGAGAGGTTCAGGCTAACAAAAAGGCCATACACAGCAAGAGATGTAGTGTCCCTCCGAGGCAACCTCAGACAAACCTATGCCTCGAACGAGATGGCGAAAAAGCTATGGCGCCTCCTGAAGAACCACCAAGCTAATGGAACAGCCTCGAGGACTTTTGGTGCACTTGATCCTGTTCAGGTCACCCAAATGGCCAAGCACTTGGATACGATCTATGTCTCAGGGTGGCAGTGTTCAGCCACACACACCACGAGCAACGAGCCCGGTCCTGACCTTGCTGATTACCCTTATGACACTGTCCCAAACAAGGTTGAGCACCTCTTCTTTGCTCAGCAGTACCATGACAGGAAGCAAAAAGAGGAGAGGATGAGAATGAGCAGGGAAGAGAGGGCAAGGACACCTTATGTTGATTACTTGAGGCCAATCATAGCTGATGGTGACACTGGCTTTGGTGGCACCACAGCAACTGTCAAGCTATGCAAGCTCTTTGTTGAGAGAGGTGCTGCTGGAATCCACATTGAGGACCAGTCTTCAGTGACCAAAAAATGTGGTCACATGGCTGGGAAAGTGCTTGTTGCCATCAGTGAACACATCAACAGGCTTGTGGCTGCAAGGCTTCAGTTTGATGTCATGGGGGTGGAAACTGTTCTGGTGGCAAGAACAGATGCAGAAGCTGCTAATTTGATTCAATCAAACATTGACACAAGGGACCATCAATTTATCTTGGGAGTGACCAACCCCAACCTTAAGGGGAAGAGCTTAGCAACTCTTATGCAACAAGGCATGGCTGCTGGAAAAAATGGAGCTGAGCTTCAGGCTTTGGAGGATGAGTGGCTCTCAAAGGCACAGTTGAAGACTCTCTCAGAAGCAGTTGTGGAGGCAATTGAGAGGCAGAACAACATTGGAGAGGAAGAAAAAAGAAGGAAGCTAAATGAGTGGATGCACCATTCAAGCTATGAAAGGTGCCTTTCTAATGAGGAAGGTAGGGAAATTGCTGAAAAGTTAGGAGTGAGAAACCTCTTTTGGGATTGGGACTTGCCTAGGACTAGAGAAGGTTTTTATAGGTTCAAAGGTTCAGTGACTGCATCAGTTGTTAGAGGTTGTGCTTTTTCTCCACATGCTGATGTTATATGGATGGAGACTGCAAGCCCAAATGTGGTTGAGTGCACAGAGTTTTCCGAGGGGGTTAGGTCAAAGCACCCTCAGATGATGCTTGGATACAACCTCTCTCCATCTTTCAACTGGGATGCTTCTGGAATGAGTGATGAACAAATGAAGGATTTCATTCCAAAGATTGCAAAGTTGGGGTATGTGTGGCAGTTCATCACTGTGGGAGGTCTTCATTCCAATGCACTCATAACTTCAACATTTGCAAGGGATTTTGCCAATAGGGGAATGCTGGCTTATGTGGAGAGGATTCAGAGAGAGGAGAGGAACAATGGGGTTGACACACTAGCTCACCAAAAATGGGCTGGTGCTAATTACTATGATAGGTACCTCAAGACTGTCCAGGGAGGTGTGGCTTCAACTGCTGCAATGGGAAAAGGCAAGTCATATATATTTACACACTTGGTCACTAACAATAATGTACCATGCTTTAATTTCTTGATGCAAACCATGGTTTTAAAATGCGGTTACAGTAAGCTAGAAAACCTTTACATTGCGGGTAATTGTAAAAAAATGCGGTTGATGCAGTAAGCTAGAAAACCATTACATTGCGGGTAATTGTGAAAAAAATGTGGTTGATGCAACCGCAACTGCGGTGGTGATATGATTGTGGAGTGTCAAAATACCTTGACGTTGCAGTCACAATTACAGTTGCAGACCACAATTTAAAACCATGATTCAAACTTTAGGAGAGAGATTAAAAGTTTTGATGATTGTTTTATGAATTTAATTGGAATGCATTGATAGTGTTAAGATGTTTTACACCATCATTCATTCATGGATTGTTATGAATGATAAGATCGTTGACTTTTTAACAATTTTTTTGAAAATTATATCTAGAATAATGATTTTTAGTTAGTTGACAGAGTAAGAAATTTTATACCAACAGAGTGTAAAAATTGAACTTTTTTTTTTCTTTCAATGTTGTTTTGTAGGAGTAACTGAAGAGCAGTTTAAAGAATCATGGACTAGATCAGGAGCTGTAAACATTGATAGAGGCAGTATTGTGGTTGCTAAGGCCAGAATGTGAAAGTGCTACTTCTGCCGAACTATGCTGCATGCTGAGAGTGGAACTTAATGGAAAATTCACCAATTTCTGTGTTGGATTGGAATAAATGTCCTCAATAATATAAACAGGCCATTGAATCATTCTGCTATTTTTTCCTGCATAATTTGTTACATTTCTTACTAGTTCAGACTCTTTAGCCATGTGGGCAAGGAGAACAAGGAAAACTTGTTTCTGTGTTTTGTAATTTGTTTTACTCCTACTGTTAAACATATTTTACTTATAGTGTGTATTTGGACATGCAATTGTGGACAAGGAGCACGAAATCTTGTTTTACTGTTTTGTAATTTGGTTTACTCCTACCGTTAAACATATTTTACTTGGTGTGTGTTTGGACACACGTTTATATCATAGAAAACCACATCAAATTTGTAGAAAACGTAAAAGTTACAACTAATAGCTTTTGAACTGACGTAGAAACCCATGTTATTAGTGCACTTCTTTTCATATGTTCCGTACCTCTTGATTGGAATACAAAATTGTATTTCTAAAACACTTTAGTATAGCTTTTGTACTATAAAATGAGATAAAAAGAGAACAAAGAAATATGTAGAATAAAAATAGTTGGGGTAATGGAGAGAAATAGAATCTCTTTCTCTCTCTCTCTCTCTCTCTATATATATATATATATATATATATTTACTGATTTATACCTACCTAAAGATATAACTAAAATTAATCTTAAAATACATCTTGAAATAACTTATTAATGTACTCCTACTAAAAAAATAAGTGAAATTTGCAGACAGTTTTCTGTCATTTGTGTATTAATACATCTTAAGGTAGGGCGATCTCATTCTACTTTAAAGGTGCCCCTGTTGTGCATAGGATGGCTCAAGTTGAAAACATCAACATTTTTGTTAGAATTTATAACTTTTATCAATATTATATGAATTTTTATACCATAGGCGTCGTGCTTTATAGATTTTTCAAATCAACTGTATTGTCGTACCGTATGTAATTCTCTCTGTTTGGACCGCAACATCGATTTTTTGTCGTGCTTTTATGGGTTAACAAAAACTTCTAGAACTTGCAAGCGGGCTTGTCACAGGATTTCTTAAGGTACACTAACTTATCTTTTTTTAGAAAAAATATGTTAGCAAAACAAGTGGATGTCACATATATCTTGAAAGCTAGGCATAATTTCTTTAAATGTAAATTTGCACACAAAATCAATCTCTCTGCATTTTTCAAAACTATAAAAGAAATTTTATTTTTATTTTCATCAAAGATATTCTCAACCAATAGTCGAAAATTATTCTATAAATATCATCTAAGTAAAATTTATCTCTTCAAACAAAATTTTTTCCATGCACATGAACAGAAGTTGAACTCGAACAACATGTTTAACTAAAAATCTGACTATCTACTAACTGAAACTTGGTAAAGAAATG
>NC_038242.2:49742384-49955226 GCF_000004515.6 Glycine max
ATATATATATATATATATATATATATATATATATATATATATATATATATATATATAAAACAAACAAAGAAACCATAGAGGAAGTAAGAAGTACTAATAAAAAAGACAAAAACATATGTACAGGGATCCATTTTGGGAAGAGTAATTTTTTTAGAATTACTTATTATTCTTATTGTTTATTTTCTTAAGACTTAGTGGTTATATTTGTATAATGACATTAAAGTGTTTAGGTTTCTCTTATTTAAAGTGTTAGATACCTTTTCAATATCAATACAAGGCATTTTCATCAAAATTGGGTTTAAAATAAAAACTAATTATCATAATGGGTTAACTAAGAAAGCATTTAATTATCAAAATGACTCATTTTTGCCCTGGAGGATGTAATAAGCGCCATCTTGAGGGGGCCTTATGCATTTTGTGTAGAAGGTGCATGATTCCGGTCAGATATCTAGCGTGTTGACACTAAATACATGTTTAATAAATAGATTTTGTATTATATTTTTAGTTTTTACTCAAGT
Organism: Glycine max; assembly: GCF_000004515.6. NCBI lineage: Eukaryota > Viridiplantae > Streptophyta > Magnoliopsida > Fabales > Fabaceae > Glycine > Glycine max. The sequence continues at coordinate 49,742,903 of NC_038242.2, forward strand.
TAACATCGATCAAGCCAACACAAAATACCTATTTAATTTATTAAATAATTCTAAGAATAAATTAATATTTGTATTTATTATAGAAAACACTAAAAAAACATTAATCAAAGTTATTAAATATCAACAGAGGAGTTATAAATGTATCAACAAAATAATTAAAGAAACAAACAAAGAAAATCATGTAACACCCCACTTTTTATAAAATAAATTACAAAGGATGACCTTATTTTGAGTCGAGGTAATTTTATTATTTAATTAGACATGTTCTATTTAAATATGTTTTAAAATATATATATTATAGGAAACACTAGTATATATATATATATATATATATATGTGTGTGTGTGTGTGTTTTTTTTTAAAACTTTAGTATATATCTGTATGTGTTTTAAAACTTTAGTATATCTCTCTCTGTGTGCGTGTGCGTGTGTGCGTGTCTATAAGAAAAAAAACTAAGGATAGCTAGTAAATATTAATAGAGGAGTCATAAATTTATCAACAAAATAATTTAAAAAATAAACAAGGATGTCTCTTATATTCCTCTATTTTCAACTTATAATGATGGGTCAAATTAGTTTCTAGAATTTACAAAATAAAAAATGGTGTTATAACAAAAATATATTTATTTAATACATTAGAAAAATCCAAAAATCATTTAATATTTGTATATTATAAGAAAGATTTTAAAAAAATGTGTCATAGTTATTAAATATTAATAGATGAATAATAAATGTATCAACAAAATAATTAAAAGAAACAAAGAAAAATATCAATATCTAAATAAACGAAATAAATAAGAGTAAATAATCAATTTAATCTTCCAAATTACAATAATCAGTTAAATTGGTCCCTATAATTAATAAAACCATAAATAATTCCTATAACACAAATATATTTATTTAATAGTACATTAAAAACATCTAAAGAATGACTTAATATTTGTTGTTACTATAAGAAAAAAATAACTTAAGTGTAGTTAGTAAATATTAATAGAGTCATAAATGTATGAACATAATAATTAAAATAACAAAGAAAATATCAATATCAATAAAATAAATAATTAAAAAATAAGTATTTTGTTCAGATAAAAAAAACATAAAATATCAATTGATGTATGTTTTTATGTGACAAAAATGACTTGCTTAGATAAATATTAACTGATTAACAGTTACTTTTTATTTTTAATCCATTTTAATGGAAATGCTGCATTCGAGATATTCTCTCCATCCCCCAAGGGAAGCTACCCCATATACTAAATGCTATTCTACTCCCTATCACAATAAACATTGAGCAAAAAACACTGTCAACCTCCCTCTCATGCAATAAATGAATGCCAATAGACTCCATCCAACAAACCATGCTATAAACATACAGCTAGATCCTGTTAGACCCTTCTTAAGTAGGTTGATACATCACACATGCATGTATCGATATTACCAAAGTCTACATGCTTTACTAGACAAAAACTAGAGCATAAAACAGGAGCTACCTGACAAACATAAACCAAGTTGCCACACTATCAATTCATCACCATGGCATATGTTAAGTCTTCCACCATATTTTACCAGCACAGACTAGTAACTCACCTCGCAAAAAGAGTACCTGAAACTTTAAATTTTACATTTGGTGGTGTATATTTAACATTTTGTGTGATTAAGTTCTTTTCAAAATTATCTTGCCTATGTAGTGATCAAATTCCACCTACTCAAATTGGGCAAATTATTCTCCTACATTCCATTTCAAATTGAAAAATATTGAAAAAAATTTAAAAATAGAGATCAAATTAAGGTATCAATTTTAATAATTATTATTATTTTTTACAATCATTGTAATTACAGTTTTTGGGTTTTCGTGATATCTCAAAATATTTTTATAAATTTGGTTGTTCTGTGAGATTAATTAATTCTTAGTCTAAGATTTGTTCACATTTAAAATCTATCTCACCCAAGTTATGACTTTTTATTAATAATTACATATTTAAAGTAAAAATAAAATAAAGGAGAAAAGGTTAAGATAGAAGTAACTAGTGTTAAAGGAGATATCAGATTTTGACTCTTAAAAAATAAAAAAATAAAAAACAATGTAAAGTAGAATAGAAAATTCAAAAGTGTAGAAAAATAAGGGCAGTTATCTTATAAGGTAATAATTTTACTTATATTAGTAATCATAATAAATTATTTTTGTGCGTACTTATTTCTGTAGTTACTTTTTTAATTTCTAAAGAGCCACTATTAAAAGATACTTTTTTATATTTTTAAACTTCATTATTTTTTTTAAAATGTGCATGAGTAGTAACATAATATTTAATGTTATTACTTAATATCAAAATTATGAAAATTATCATTTACTAAAGATTTTAAAATAAAAAATATGTATAAGAATATAAAAAATTAAATTTTAATAATCAAACTACATAGAAACTAAAGTATTCATCAACTACACACATAACTTTTTTCGTGATATAGACTTACATTACTTTTAAATCGTAAAATCGAATTTATATTTATTATTTATTTTTTTAATTATGTAATTTGATTAAATTACAAATATATCCTTAAGATAAATAAATAAAAATAAAGAAATGTTTGTTTTTTTGTTCAACATATTTTGGTTTAAGCGGTTACCGTACTACAACCAAAATTAAAATGCATGTATGCTCCCATATAAATTATTTAAATTATATATTTTGATATTTCTTGTTGATATATATTTAAAATATATGTACATAGAAAAATTATTAATTTTTAATTAAATATTTATATGTGTATTAAATATAAATATAATCATAGTAAAATTGAGCAAAATGATTAATTGTATTTTTAATTAAATAGATATTGTCCTAAATAATATTAAGTCCATTTAAATTTATTGTGATTTATTATTTCGTTAAATGATGAGGATGCGATACCTATATCAAAAGTATAAATAAAAAAGAATGTGATATAATAATTTTAATACATAATTACTTTAATTTGAGTGTTTTTTTTTTTTTTGCAATTTTGGATACTATTTTAAGGTGTACTTTATTTTTTTGTGTGTTTATAAGAAATATTTTAAAAATTTATTTATTTGAAAAATTAAAGTGTATTTAATTTTTTTAAAGTTGTATATTTTTTTATAAATATATTTACCTTTTAATTATTTTAACATGATATTTTAATTTATTTTGAAGATGATATTTTAATTGTATTATATGGTTGGAACTTTGAGTTAGTTAATCTCATCATGGCATAAATTATATGGTTCTGATCATACAATAAGACTTGTCTATTATTACTATTATTTGAGTTTAATTTCTTTACTTTTACTTTTTAAAGTTATTTATCTATAAGAATTATTATATGAATCAGACTTTACATGTTATAATAAGGATTATTTGTATATAAAAAATATTAATTATACTTGTTGTAATTTTTAAATATTATGACATGCTACAATATTAATTATCTTATTTATTTTTTGGTAATAATTTTTATCATTTTTAGTAAATTTATAAAGATGATATTACTAATAGTAATAATACACTATTATTATACTCTACAATTATTTTATATTTATGATACTTAATGAATATTTATTATTCTTATTTAAAATCATTAAAGTTTTACCATGTAATATAATTGAACCTTATAAAAGGATGTTGATTTTGTATTATTATTGCGTGTTTATAAGAAATAGTTTTAAATTTATTTATATTAAAAATTAATGTTTAACTAAAACTTTTGAAAGAGCGTGCGCGTGCGGGCGCATGTGTATTAATTGTATAAAACAATAATAAAAAGTACTTTTAAAATAAAATTATTTAAAAATATTATTTATCATTTAATATTAATCCATTTTTTGTTATTAAATATATTAATATATAATGATGTATAAATATTAAAATCATATTATATATAATTAACATATTTAATAATATAAATTAGCTTTATATTAAATGGAAAATTATTTAAATTAATTATAAATTATCTTTATTTTAAGATATCTTTCTAATTATTTTATATAATTATAAATTGTCGGCAACGATAGTGTGTAGAAAACAGCATGCTGGATCTGACAAATTGTCTCAATCACGGCATGGATTATGCAATCACTTCATAGATTGCTTTCTAAATTGTCCATGACCTTTTTCATGTTCAATCTTTGCATCAAGTGGGGAGTAGTTATTTTTTTTCTTAATGGCACTTTTTGTCATTTATTTTTTTACATTATCAAATTATAAAATTTGCAAGTTTTGTCACCTGATTTTTAGAAGAAATTAATAATTTCATATAATTATGAATTATCATATAATTAAATTATTTTTTATATTAATCATTTTAAAATTATGTTTTAATTAATTAATATTATCAAAATAATTCACTGATAATATATTAAGGGGTAAAATAAGTCTTAGTCACTCTTCATCCAGTATGTTAATGGGGATGGACGCAGGTTTGGTCTAAGGCATTTAATGTGTACAACAATTTATAAAAAAAAATGTGATCATAAGACATGTTAAAACACTGAATAAGCATACTTGATTTACTAATACAGTTAACTACTATATTGAATCAATAGAAACATGTTAAAATTTAAGAAAGACTGAAATGAGACTATTTTTTTGAAAAGACCAATTACAAATTTTATATATTTTAGAAGGACGAAAATCAGGGAGGGATAAAAAAATTTCTTAGTGGAAAAAGAAATAATTTAAGATTAATTAAGTATGCTTTTGTCTATATTTTTGTTTTCAATTTCACTTTTAGTTCCTAATAATTTTTTTAATACATTGGCGCTTATACTTTTACTCTATTAACGGTTTTAATCATTTGAGTAATAATATTAATGATAATTAATATTCAACTTAATAACTTGTCACATTATAAAAAAATTTGACAGGATAACCATTAAAATATTTTTTAATAAATTGTATTTTTAATCTCTCGTAAATAAAATGAGATATTAAAATCATAATTTATTATAAAAAAACATGTGATTGCTCATTGATGACCTGACTATTGACAAGTTATTGGCCTGGTAAGGTCATTGGTGACTGTAGATTCAATTTGAATAATTTTTACAGTTTAAAAAAATTATTTTGGCTAAAAATTTAAATTTTTTTTCTCTATTTTCTTAAATTATGATTTTATTTTGATTCTTTTTTAATTAAGACATTTCATTTTTATTTTTCAAAAATATGTATTTTTAATTAGTCTTTTATTTTTTTTTAATTGAAATATGAAAATTGAAACATTTCATATTTGTAAAAAAATTTACAATTTTAATCCATGATCGATTCTCAAACATTAATCTCTATATTTTATATTAATGTTGAGTGACACATGCTTATTTATTAGTCATCTGATAATTTTTTTAATTCTTTAATTGTTGATAAACTTAATTTATATAAAAAGAATGAATTTAAAAGGTACACAATCAATTTCTAAAATTGGTCCGTAGTTAAAATAACTAATTTTTTAAAAGTAAGAGACAAAATATTTTAATTTAAAAATGAAAAGTACTAATATTGTAATTTTTTTAAAAAGTTGAAGATGAAATTTGTTGATTAAAAAAAATAAGAGTATTAAAATTGGCAATGTAATATTTTAGATGAGAATGAATTAACAAAATTTTCAATTCTTTCCTTCTCCATCTCCTTCAAAATTGAGTTCCCTTTTCTTCTCCTTCCTATGACATTTTTCCAGACATGTACTCAATTTTGAAAGAACTCTTTAATTCAAATGTAAAAATATTTTAAGAAAATTGCATTAGGTAGAAGAGATCGCAAGGTTCAAGTTGTGTGATTGTTAGTGAAAAATATTATGTTTTGTTAAATTTTGTATGTTAATGATTGCAAGGTTAAATTTATGTTTTGCATTGTTAGTGATCGCAAGGTTAAATTTATGTTTTGTTAATTTTTGTATGTTCTTGTAATTAAAAAATAATAAAATTAGTTAGTAGTATTAGAATACAGTAAAAAAAACACCGCAAAAAAATATATGACAAATCTGTCATAGACAAAATACTCAAATTAAAGTAACTGAAATGATACTCGACAATAATGAAACATATTAAAAATTACAATTACAATGCAAACACAACAAAACTAACTAATGAGGATCTGAAATATGTTGTGCAGAATACATCTCTTCTTCTATTTTGGTTTGCTAAAAATAGCCAAAATTTCTATTGTGCAGGATCGTTTCCAATAGTTGGATTGTGCTAACATCTTTAGCACGCCTTCATCATTTTTCAATTCTGTTATGTCATATTCAATCAAATTTTCGGAATACCTAGAATGACCTGGTTATCGAAAGAACAATCGTCTAACCAATTGTGATCCATGAATTCCATTAGGGGGAACCCGTGTAGGTGCAACTTGTTTGATTAAATCCTTGAGTTTCTCCATGTCACATCTCGAAGGAATGCCAAATCTTATTGGATTAGTTCCAGTAAAGGAGTAACCCAAAAACTCATCTTGACGTGGTATGTTCCACTTCCCGTTAGAATACATAATTGCATCATGAGTAGGAGTGATGGTTGATTGAAGCAGGTTGAGTATAGCATCCGGTGTTCTAATAATGGTACATAATAATTCTATAGGGCAAACACACGAGTATTGCTCATTGCACATTAACATTGTGTAAACATCATCATCATTTTTCAATTGTAAAGATTGAAAAAAATATTGTTGACCTGCATCTATGAATGGTTGTCGGTAATAGATTTCATCCAGTAGTTGATCGTTGGTTAGTTGAAGGGTGTTGTGCATTCTAAGCTTGAGTGTATCAAAAGAACAGTTCTTAGGAACTCGCATTGGTGTTGAAATGAGACTTTGAAAATAAACACCAGTTTGGTTGTAACTGATTGATCCATTTGGAAAAATGAAAGCTAATCTAGAATTAGTAATGGTTTGACTGCTTGTTTCTCCCAAAAATGACATAGTAATAAGATTGAATTTGGTTTGTGAAATTATGTTATATGAGATTGTGTGTTTGTATTGTGTTTATGTTGTGTTATTTATAGTTGTATGAGTATTCTGCCACGATGTGTATTGGAATCCAATGTTTCTTTTTTCCTAGTAAGTGATGTAGCAGACGTCCATTATAATTCCAGAGTGAACAAAGAGATTATGAGTTGTCCATCTCATGTCAGTTTTGCACACGTCTCTAAAAATTAAATGTATCACCTGTAAAACTGACATGAAATGGACAGCTCATAATGCAGAGTGTTGTTAATTTGGACTGTGATTTTTCCCATGTAATTAAAGCAATAGGCGTTCATGATGATTTTCAGAGTGAATAAAGAGATGATGAGCTGTCCATTTCATGGCAGTTTTGCAGGTGAGACATTTAATTTTTAGAGACGTGTGCAAATTACAGAGTATTGTCAATTTGGATTGTGATTTTTCCCTTGTAATTAAAGCAGCAAACGTCCATAATTATTTTCAGAGTGAATAAAGAGATTATGAGTTGTCCATTTCATGTCAGTTTTGTCGATGAGACATTTAATTTTTAAAAGCAGTGTAGTGTAAATGACAAAGTATTGTGAATTTTGACAGTTATGTTACCATGTCAACTACTACAGTAAACGTGGGTAAACTGAAAATTGCTAATTTAAATTTAAAGGAAAAATTATTTCAATATGTAAAGTGATAACTGAAAACAGACATAAGACATTACATGAAAATCTCAAAGAAGAAATAACTTAGACATGAATGATCCGTAGATTACCAATCCCGTTTGAATATAGGTTAGTGGGATGGAGACAGGTTACTTCCTTCGGGCCCGGAAGAGGAGTCCGTATCACTATCATGGTTTTTGAGCCAGCAAGTCTCGTATTCACCTGATAAGTCCTCAAGATTAGAGGTTGAGCCATGTTGGTTGCCTGGTGGGTTATTATTGTGACAGATTATGGCAAATAACTCCACAAATGGTAGTGATGGGTTGTTGTAAAAAATGTTGAACATTTGTCAAATATCATCATCATCCCGCAGAATAAAAGATGTGTACATATAACGTTGTCTTGACTCAAATATAGGGCACCGAAAATAAAGATGTTGGATATGTTGTTTTGGGTCAATGTTTAGTTTTTGGTGAACAAGTTCAAGCAATTGTGTAAAGGTTATGACCTTGTCGATCATGAAAGTTTTTGTGTTGTTACTAACGAAGGTGGTGCCCTCATTAGTATTGCAAATTTGGTCATCGTAGTAAACATAAACATATGCAGTTAGGTGACACATTGTGGTAGGGATTGAGATGAAAATTTGAAATTGTTACGAATGTCTTTAGTTGTAGTGGTATTTATAGAATTTGGTTATAATTGAGTGAGTCACTAATTAACTGTGCATTTAGATGAACGGGTAAATGAACACTTAAGCATATTTACAAGGGTCCATAATGTGCAAATTGCTGAGTGAAAAAAACAACTGAGTGAAAAAAAACTGAGTTGTCCACGTCATGTCAGTTTTACTGGTGCGACATTAATTTTTTTAGAGATGTGTGAAAATTGCCGAGTGTTGTCAATTTCAACTGTGATTTATCCCTGGTAATTGATGGAGCAGAAGTCCATTATAATTATCAGAGTGAAAAAAATTGAGTTGTCCATGTCATGTCTGTTTTACTAGTGCGACATTTATTTTTTTAGAGACGTGTGTAAATTGCTGAGTGTTGTCAATTTTAACTGTGATTTATCTCTGGTAATTGATGGAGTATAAGTCCATTATAATTATCAGAGTGAAAAAAAATTGAGTAGTGCATGTCATGTCAGTTTTACTGGTGAGACATTTATTTTTTTAGAGACCTATGGAAATTGCCGAGTGTTGCAAATTTCGACTGTGATTTATCCCTGATAATTGATGCAGCAGAAGTCCATTATAATTTCAAAGTAAAAAAAAAAATTGATTTGTGAAAATTGCAGTGTGTCACGAATATTTTTTTTTTGAAGTTTTTGACGTTATTACCATGGAAAAAGTGTCCAAATCATAATTTTTTTGATTTTGTACTTGTATTTTGAGGTGTTATTCTATGGAATTGGTGCACAAAATAATTTTTTTTGGATTCTTTGACGTTGAAACTATAGAAAAAATGAGTCACAAACATCATTAATGTGTTCGACATAATTTTCAAGAAATGCAGAACATGAGTACTTAAGCATAGTTGCAAGGGTCCAAATCATAGTTTTTTTTTATTTTGTACTTGTATTTTGTAGTTGTTGCATGCTTTGAAGTTGTTATTTTTAATTTACTTCAGTAATAATAGTCTACATATGCATCATTTCAGAGATGCGGAGCAATGTCAGACCTAACCCTCACATGCATTGACACCCCATTAAAGTGTGGTGTTGCACACTGTTCACTCACATGCGTATGTTTATCCCATTAACATGTTTCTGAACAATCCATGTGACCTTGACATGTGATACGAAACACTGCGGTCAACAATCATGATTAAACGAACAGTCTGCCATGTATATTAATGTGTGAGGTTGCATACTGTTCACTCACATGTGTACACTAATTTACTCACATGCACTTAATGTCCTACCTAACTCTCCCACCTAACCTTTCGATCTAACTATCTTACCTAACCTTCCAATCTAACACTCTCACCTAATCCTCCCATCTAACCCTCGTAACTAACTCTCCCACCTAACCTTCCAATCTAACTCTCCCATCTAACCTTCCAATCTAACACTCCCACCTAACCCTCCCATCTAACCCTCGTAACTAACTCTCCCAACCTAACCTTCCAATCTAACTCTCCCACCTAACATTCCAATCTAACTCTGGTACTAAACTTTCTCAGCCTATATATAATATCACCATTTGACAACAACATATCACACACAACAATTTTCTCACAAAAAAAAACTCGATTTGTAACTCTCGCACCATTTCCACTCATATCCCATAAACACCACCATGGCTCCACCTAAAGAAATTTCGACCCTCATTTACCACAGTGGTCACATTGTAGACGATCCAGTTCAAGGATCGACGTACCAATGTACGACCCCAATATTTTTTTACGCTAGTTGTTCTATTACGTTTACATAATTCATTCGAAAAATTAACAATCGTCTTCCTACTCGAGCAACTGAACAAGTTGCTCAATTGTTATTTCGTGTCCCTATTTCAATTCATCTCGGTCAGACACGTTTTATTTCAGCTCAACTATTCGACAATGACGATCTTAGAGACGCGATGGAAACAATTATCCAGAATCCACAATTGAATTTTGCCAAATTCTATGCTGTTACTGAGCTTATTCCTCAACCACAACCATCATCTCCACAACCCCCATGTCCACAACTACAACTACCGCCTCCACAACAGTTACCGTACAACAACATAGACCTCAATAATCCAGTATCTTCATACAACAACCTTGAATCACAAGACCCCTTTGACATTTATACTTCATATACACAAATATTATCTGAGAATGATTCCTTTTTTCATGGCCAACAAACCTCCTTTGACCAACAAAACCATCCTTCATCCCCCTTTACGCCACCTTCACAGCTACCACAAACGCAAACATCAAACCGAGATGAACATCCCATTGCTAACGAAGATCCCATTATACGATTTCATCATGAAAACATGGATGATTTTACTGAGGATGAGGATCAACAGTTCTTTGATCACATCAATCAGCAAAGCGATGACCAAACCGATGACGAGGGTATTGGCAGACCAACGACACCTTCGTCACCTCCGTTGCAATATCAGCAACCTAGGTGTCTAGTAGACTTGAACTTTGACCACCTACCACACTATATTGATCGACACCATTTTGTTCATCAGCAACACAATGTACAACCACCAGTCGGTGTACTCAAGGTTGGCATGACCTTCGATGACAAAGCACAATGTATTCGAGCAATCAAAGAATACAACATCAGAAATCATTTTGATTGCAGAACAATTTACTCTGACCAAAGAAGGCTAAATTTCGTCTGCAAGTTACATGAAAATGGTTGTACATGGAGCTTGGGCGCATGCAATTCAAAGAGGCATAACAAATGGATTATCAAGAGTATTAGAGGTCATCACACTTGTCTCGTGCCGATGCTCAGACAAGATCATCGCCAACTTGACAAACACGTCATAACACAGATCATTCAACCAATTATCAAAACAAACCCAACTGTCTCCATCAAGACGTTGATTGCAGAAATTAAAACGTTCATGAATTATACCCCATCCTACAAGAAGACATGGTTAGCAAAGCAAAAAGCATTGGAGATGATTCATGGAAACTGGGAAGAATCATATGCCAAACTTCCAAAACTTTTCAGAGCTTTGCAATCTTGTGTTCCCGGGACTGTGGTCACTGCTCAAACAGAATCCTTGTATGAGGGGGGAGAAATAATATCGGGCAAAAGATTGTTTAAACGTGTCTTTTGGTCATTTGGTCCATGCATTAATGGTTTTGCATGTTGCAAACCCATTGTACAAGTAGATGGTACATGGCTTTACGGAAAGTATACTGGTACACTGTCGATAGCTACCGCACAAGATGGAGCTAACCATATCTTCCCGATTGCCTATGCCATTGTAGAAGGGGAGACAACTTCAGCTTGGGGGTTTTTTCTAAAGAATTTGAGAAGACATGTTACTCCGCAAATTAACATTTCTCTTATTTCAGACTGACACCCCTCAATTATAAGTGCCTACAACAACCCAAGTAACTTATGGGTCCAGGACACATCCCATTTCTTTTGCCTGCGCCACATTGCACAAAACTTTCTTCGTGGTAACTCAAACTGCAAACATTTAAAGAAACCACTTATGTTGGCTGGTGAGAATCTATTTTATTTATTCGTTATAATTTTCTTTCAATCAAATTTTATAACATAATACATTGATTAAATATTTACAGGGTACGCATACACGGAGAAGATGCACTGGCGACATCTTGGGGATATTCGTGCGAATAAGTCAAGTGCAGCTGAATGGCTTGATCAATTACCCAAACAAAAATGGATACAATGCTTTGATGAGGGGAAACGTTGGGGACATATGACTACCAATTTGTCGGAGTCTGTTAATTCCATGTTCAAAAACACAAGACATTTGCCGGTGTCATCGTTGGTTGAGGAGACCTATTTCAAGACTGCACAACTCTTTGCTAATAGAGGTCGACAAACTCAGGCAATGATCAACTCCGGCTCACAGTATTCTGAAGTCGTCTTCGATGCAATCAATAGTGGTCAACAAGAATCTAATACACACATTGTAAATGAATTCGACAGACACAATCACACTTTTATTATAACAGAGACTCAATCCCTACTTGAAACACCCAGACCACCTGGAAGGTTTAGAGTAATGTTACAATCCCAAAAGTGTGATTGTGGTGAATTTCAGGCTAAACATTTACCGTGTTCTCACGTCATGGCTGCCTGTAAATCTGTCAATGTTGATCCCATGACCTATGTGTCGATGATATTCACTTTACAACACATTTTGCACATATACGACAACTCCTTTGGTCTATTGCCACACGAATCAATGTGGCAAGAATATGAAGGAGATCAGTGGGGTCCTGATCCAAGGAGAAAAAGGACTGCAAAGGGTCATCTCGTTTCAACTCGCATTCCTACCGAGATGGACGAAGACGAAAATGAACGAGCAAGTAGAAAAAAATGTGGACTTTGCCGGTAACATGGTCATAGCAGAAATAATTGTCCTAATGTATCCTCATCTTAGTTTTTCCTTAGACAAATGTCATTGTTTAAATATTTTATTGATGACGTAGTATAATGTTCTTATATAAATAAATTGTTAAAAGCTTTAGTTTTATCATTTTTAATTAAATCTAATAACATAAACAAACTAATTATATTTAGTAAAATAGTTAAATTAAAAATTTTAAAATTCAGATTATTATACAAAATAAATATTTACTAAAATAAATATATTATTATACAAAATTCAGATTTTAAAACATATATTCACCCAAAAAATATCTTAAATAATTTAAATAATATAACAAAAATACTTAAATTTAATAATATCATTTTCTTAATAACAAAATTAAATTATAAAATAATATTACATAAATTAATTTAATAAATAAATAATTTTATATAATATAATATTTAATTTTAATAATATATAAACTTTTTTATAAAAAAAAGGAAGAAAGGAAGTCAGGGTGCCAGAACCCGACTTCCGTGAAAACGTAAAAGTGATGTAATTTAGGAATTAATTCCCAAACTGGTGTATTCCAAGCAAATATTGGAGAGAGAAGGTGCAATATGATAAAAAAAATCGATGGACGCAGGTTTGGTCTAAGGCATTTAATTTGTACAACAATTTATAAAAAAAAATGGTGATCATAAGACATGTTAAAACACTGAATAAGCATACTTGATTTACTAATACAATTAACTACTATATTGAATCAATAGAAACATGTTAAAATTTAAGAAAGACTGAAATGAGACTACTTTTTTGAAAAGACTAATTACAAATTTTGTATATTTTAGAAGGACGAAAATCAGGGAGGGATAAAAAAATTTCTTAGTGGAAAAAGAAATAATTTAAGATTAATTAAGTATGCTTTTGTCTCTATTTTTGTTTTCAATTTCACTTTTAGTTCCTAATAATTTTTTTAATACATTGGCGCTTATACTTTTGCTCTATTAACGGTTTTAATCATTTGAGTAATAATGTTAATTGATAATTAATATTCAACTTAATAACTTGTCACATTATAAAAAATTTGACAGGATAACAATCAAAATATTTTTTAATAAATTTATTTTTAATCTTTCGTAAATTTGTTTGATATTATCTACTAATATGAAAATGAGATATTAAAATCATAATTTATTATAAAAAAACATGTGAATGCTCATTGATGACCTGACTATTGGCAAGTTATTGGCCCGGTAAGGTCATTGGTTACTCTAGATTCAATTTGAATAATTTTTACAGTTTTAAAAAATTATTTTGGCTTTAAATTTTTTTCTCTATTTTCTTAAATTATGATTTTATTTTGATTCATTTTTTAATTAAGACATTTCATCTTTATTTAAATATGTATTTCTAAAAAAATTTACAATTTTAATTCATGATCGATTCTCAAACATTAATCTCTATACTTTATATTAATGTTGAGTGACCCATGCTTATTTATTAGTCACCTGCTAATTTTTTTTAATTCTTTAATTGTTGATAAACTTAATTTATATAAAATAACTAATTTTTTAAAAGTAAGAGAAAAAATATTTTAATTTAAAAATGAAAAGTACTAAAATTGTAATTTTTTAAAAAAGTTGAAGATGAAATTTGTTGATTAAAAAATAAGAGTATTAAAATTGGCAATGTAATATTTTAGATGAGAATGAATTAACAAAATTTTCAATTCTTTCCTTCTCCCTCCTTCAAAATTGAGTTCCCTTTTCTTCTCCTTCCTGTGACATTTTTCCAGAAATGTACTCAATTTTGAAAGAACTCTTTAATTCAAATGTAAAAATATTTTAAGAAAATTGCATTGGCTAGAAGAGATCGCAAGGTTCAAGTTGTGTGATTGTTAGTGAAAATTAAAAGGAGTTGATGATTTAATAAGGATGAGTGTCTGTCACAATGCGAAGGTTGAAGAATATGAGGGGTGAAGCCGTAATGGTTATTTTTTGGTAATATTCTTGTTGAATTCTCATTACACATTTCTCTTTAATTAGAATTAAAAATAAATCATCGGAATCAAACTTAGTTTGGTTGAGTTCGTTTACTGTTACCCTTTCTAATCCAACTTTCGGCATTTCGAATCCGAATGTCACAACAGTTTTGCGAAGATTGAAGCAAGAATCATGTGTTTGTTTTTATAATATTTGTGTGTAAGGTTGTGAAAAATAAAAATGACTGAAGCCAGAAAATAAGACTTGGGGAATGTGAAAAGCTGCAACCAAAAACACCAAAGTCTGTGACTGGAACAGACGGATAGAAAATTGGCTCGGCTTAGTCACCGGTTTCTGACCCAACCGGTCGAACCGTCCGGCCCAAATCAAGTTTAATAATTATGAATAAAAGTAAGACAAATATTTTTGTGTATATAAAAAGATGAATTTATCATTGAAATAATTATCAATTTGATCATAATTATCAATATAGAAATATATTTATCATATAATATGAATAAGTAAATAACCATTTTGTCTGTGAATGTGCAATTTACTGATTAAGTATTATACTATATAAAAATAATAGAATGTAATGATTATAAGTTGTTAGTGAGAAAACTTTTACATTTTGGACAAACTTGATTACATACATGATGATGATTTATTATTTAACGATATTGCTTAATGCATAAGTTAATTTTTCAAAATATTAATTTTTTCTCCAAATGTATGCATTATTTGGTCTAACAAAGATGCTATAAAGGATTAAAGTGAATTTTTTTAAATTTAAGAGATCAAATTAAAACTTAAAATATAGGTAAAAGAAACTAAAATTCTAAATTTATCTTAACAAATAACTACCATGACTAACAAAAAAAAACATAATTAACTTTCAAACAAGATAGGATTCTCTTGTAAAAAAAAGAGAATTCTATAAACATAATTTTAATGAAAGATTTTAAAGAACATATTAAAAAAACTCTGTTACATAAATTGCAACATAAAGGTCCAAACTTTAACTAACTCTACTCAGTTCACACATCCTAAAATCTCAATAATCAAAGTCCAAACTTACATGATGCAAGTGTACAACACACAATCATCTCTAATTATTTCATCATTCATAGTGGCTACGATCTCAAAACCAATGCACGCAATTAACGCACAAATTCTTCACCCCTTGTACAAAATTTAGTGATATCAGTGTAACTTCTCTGATGGTATTTAATTCTTTACACTCAAGAATGGTTTGAACATTAACAGTACTCCAAGTCCTTCAACAATATTCAGGGCAAGGAAGACAATATGGGTGCCTGCAGTTAAATGTAAAAGAGTGAGCTTCCAGCAATGCAGCTAGCAAAAGAAAAGATTGAAATTAAGCATACATGAAGAGGTTAGACTAAGTTCAAACTCTTTGTTCTAAAGTTGCATTTTCATTCTTGGGTTTGGTTCTAGGCAAAACTCCATGCTGTAATAGAAATGGCCTATTATGTTCTTTTCAATTAAGGAACAATAAGTGAACCAGAAATAACACTTAGATTAAGGATTCCCATATTCTGTATATGAAATAGAAACCAATTCAAGCAAATTTTTTAATCAACATACCTGGCAGGAAAGAATCATTTATATGCTTTTGCGACCAAGATAATCTACATTGACCAGTAGCAATATTAGAAAACTTGATATAATTTTCAGTATGTCATTGTAGTTAGAAAGTGTTGTTAATCAATGCTATACGGCATACTCTCATCACAAAATATTTTATTAATGCAAGATTTGTTAACTGCAATTACACCATAGAGTATAGAGAGTAGCCTCAGTTAACTCTAACAGACGGGGCTCAAAGTATATATTGACAAGAAATAGGCTAAGCTACATAAACCAATTGACAGTTTGGTTTGAAAGCAGTAACAAAACCTATTGATGTCAGTACACTTACGGTTTTTGTATTATGTCCTTGTCCAGAAAAACCATTCTAAAATCTAAATAACTATTTTCATATGAAAATCCCTTCATGATTAATGAAATAAAATGTTACAAGAACACGACAGTGCCATCTTATGTAGCATCTATTCCGTACATAATTACTTGTATAGCTTTTATTAAATCCCTTAATAGTGTTCATAGGTTTATCCTTAACGCTGAAGGCACAATCTACTTGTATGCCTAAATTTTCGAAATGTTATCCACCATTACCTCTTGCTAAGTCCTTAAATTTTTCAATAATGTGCCTAAAATATGCTTATTATTGAATCACCAGTAAGTCTGAAATTCTGAATTTTGGAAATCTAGAATACATGGATGACAGGACCATGTGATATATGAACATATATAGCATGGATTTTCAGATGCTAATTAAGATTTATCTATATAATTAATCGTATACAGTAGATAAATTTCAAATGCTAAAGAAATAAAATGGACACTTACAATGCACCGGCACTAGCAGGACCAATTGTTTTGAATGCTGACATACCAGTCATAGCAATACTATTAGCGGTCCCCCTTTGGTGTTGTTCCTGTTTTCCAAATCAACATATCATATGTGCCACAATTCTATAAAAAAAATCTTAACTTTTGGAAATAAATGAAATCTGATGAAAGGAACCAAAGATTTACCACAGCTTTATTTTGCAGAATGAATAAACTAGTAGCAATTGCCTCCTAAATCCAGCAACAATAATACAATTAGGCAAGTTCACAACAAAAATAACATTTTTCGGTAAATTAAACTGATTTCTTAAGGTTTAGTGAAGCCAATTAATTCAATTCAATTCCATCCTCAATATCACTGATGATTGGCTATACAGGGAAAGAGATTCACTTACAATCAAAACATTCTTCAGAATGGAGGCAATATTGATCACTATGTCCAGTGTGAAGCCTGATAACATTGTCATGAGGGGATAACATTGCAAGAGAGGTATGGATAACACCTACATATATATCATGCCAAATAACAATTTAAAACAAACAAAAATAAAATGCTAAATCAAAGTAGTTGCCACATGAGGAGGAAGCTAACCCCTGCTATACGAACTAGAGCAACAGGTCCACAAGCTTTTTGCACCAATCGGTACAGGGTAAGCTGGAAGACTAGAATAGCAAGACCTGATCAGTCGAAAAGAAGTCAGTAATTAAGCAGCATATCTATTAAGTAATGCACAAGGAATACACTGAACATCTTTGTTCCTATAACAATCAAAAGGAAATAAACTAACACAATTCAAAAGTTGATATGAACAACTCCTATCTAAACAAGGTAGAATGATTATCTAAACAAGTATCCTTGTAACTAACCGAATCCGGAACCTATAAAATTTTTTATATCGTGCCCATAATGCCTTAGCTTGTTAGCTGATTATGCAGTATACTTGCCTAATTGTCATTATTCTTTTCTATAGAAAATGATTAATGAACCATCTCAGTAAAGTTATTGTTATAGCATGCGTTAGTGTTTTAAGTTTGATATAATCACAAATAACAAAGAAATCTGAATAAATCTTGACCCTCTTAAAGTTTTGTTTGATTGACTTATTCAAAGAATTCAAGATGTATTGGTATCAGTAACTAATTCATCTTTGAGATCAGATTAATTCAACAACTAAAAGAAACATTAGATCTTGATATTAGCACAAAAAGATATTATATTGAAGACAAATGAGCTAACTACATGGAATATACTAAAAGTTACAAGGTGACATCGCAAAAAATGCTCCTAGACTAACCAACTCAACTTCAAAAACAAACACTAAATTATGATTTTTATCTGAATTTGTCTGAAGATTCCAAATTTGGAAATTCAAATAAGTGAAGTACACTCAATACGACCAGATTAAGTTTGTAGGAAAGGCCATGGAGGAAGATACCGTATGGCCTCTTGTCAATGCATAAAAAAATTATATGCAATTGCAATCCTTGGAGATAGAAGGTTACAGAGGAAATGTGTCTGTCCAAAATTAATTTATATCTAGAGATACGTATATGTGAAAAATGTACCTGATATTGCAAGAACATTGCCAACATCATCAGTTGTAAAGTTCAGACCACCCAACCTTAAAGGACTGAGAGCCCACAATGAGAAAATCTAGGATATAAATGAACAGTAGATTATAAGAATCAGGAGAGAGACTCAAAACAGCAAAATCATTAGGTAGGAATACTACCTCCTGGTAAGCAACATCATGTAGTGAAAAAATACAGTAAACAATGATGGATGACATTAAGGGCCAATTTCGGAAGATGCTTTTATCTCTTTGGATTATTCTGTCTTTGTCTGCCTCACTGCTTCCAACTTCCAAAGCTTCAACATTTTTAGTGGACTCAATCCTATCTTTGTGGTTGTGAAGGGTCTCCTGCAATAATGCAGATATTTTAAAATAAATAAAAAATCATTTATGTTGATGTTTTCTTACGAAAACTTAAATAAGTACTTAAACAA
Organism: Glycine max; assembly: GCF_000004515.6. Classification (NCBI taxonomy): domain Eukaryota; kingdom Viridiplantae; phylum Streptophyta; class Magnoliopsida; order Fabales; family Fabaceae; genus Glycine; species Glycine max. Next base: position 49,761,963 of record NC_038242.2, read on the forward strand.
TGGAAATTTTAATAGAAAATGGTACAATTTTTGCTTTCCAACTAGATCCAGTCTCCTGAAATGATGCCTATACTGTTGAACAAACAGTCCAATGAATTGTATAATAAGGGCTTCAAACCTCCAAATTCAAATGCTACAACAATCGTTGCTCCTTCAACAGACTCTAAGTGTTGGACACACACACTGTCCAGGCCCTACAATAGTTGCTCTTATTGAACAATTTCAAAAGTTTCTTGTCACACAACCACATGTCATGTTCCTCCTTATGTCATCTGATGTTACATCCTTTGTGTTCTTACAATTGACATCATTTGTGTTAGTCATGACTACTGATGAAACTCCTATTCCATTAGCAGGCACTAGGTCTATTTGCACATCTCATTTATCTCTTTCTAATTTTTAATACAATCCTAATCTCATGTTGAATCTTGTTTTCTTTGGTCAGTTATATGATTCTGATTTCTTAGACTTATTTTCTTCTACCCCTTTCTATATACAGAATTCTAAACCCCAGAGGATGATATTGATTGGGAAAGACATAAGCAAGGGGACTTTATATATTTTCCCTGCACTAGTGGATAAACCAGGCCTTGGCACAACAACAAAGACTAATGTTTTGAATTTCTTCAATTCGGAAATTTATTAGACTTAAAATAACAATATATACATATTACAACAGGTACTGGATAAACCAGGACCTGAGTTTAAAGATTTCATACATATATCAGAATGTAGATCAGATATGTAATCATACTAATGTTTAGAAAAAAAAAATGTTTCGAATAAAAGTAATAAAAATTAAAGAGGGTAGAGATATGTGAATGATGAACCGATATACTTACTGGAAGCCAAATGCAAGCAATTGCTGATGCAAATGCAAAAGCTGATACTAATAAGCATGGCAAGAAATATGGAAACCTGCGGAGAGATTCATGTTTCCACAAATGAAACTCAGCAGCCACCACAACAACAAAGCGAAACAGAAATTTAAGGAATAAAGAGGGAAAACAAAATTGAAACAATAGCAAAAGCATTATTACACTATGTGAGTCAGTTATATGGAAGAATACAAAAATTGAAACAAGTTGTTTTTCAAAATTAGAAAACAACAAAAGTTAAACATACCTATCCCAAAAGGAATCCTTTGGAAATATATGTGGGTATTTCAACACTGGCTGTAATAAAATTTTCACAAAATAAAGCGATCAAGTGAGTGAAGGGTTTGATTATATGTGGAAATTGAATTTCAGGCATCAGCATTCTCAAAACTTGGATTGAATTAATGCCTCTCAACACAAGTCACTTTATGTCCGTGTACAAAATCCATATGGTTTTTTCTAAAGAAGAAACAAAAATAGAAAATAATTACCTGAGCCAAATAACCTCCCAATGCAGGACCAATGACTAAACCTACTCCCCAAGCAGCAACCACCTGAAATCAGACTATACTTTGAATAATTTATAATTATGATTGACACATGCCTCTTAAAAATGATAGTAGACAAAGGTTGGTGAGGCTTACTGTTGAGAGTCCTAGAGCCTGCTCCTCCTCTCTGAAAATTTCAGTAGCATAAGCCTGTTAATAGAAGAGGTTATATATTAGTGGAAGCAATAATTTGATGAAATAAAGGGGTTGCATTAAGTTACACAAATTCAAACTTTTAATTTAGCCCTGATGCCATTGGATGAAAGTGAAACATTAAATTGTCAAGTACTAGTACTAACTTTTAGGGGTTTGTATAAGAGATAGAACATCACCTTTATTGGTCCAAGTAAACCATTTAAACTTCCAAGAAGAAATCTCATGCTAACAGCCATCCAAATATTCGTGCTAAGACCAAATAATGTGTTGAAAATGACACTGAAATCAAGTAAGCATTATATATGTTATGAGGAAGAAACATATTGTATAAGTATAGTATGAAAGAAAGCATTCACCTCAGTGAAATGTATACTTACACAGTGATAATCCCTATAATTATAACAGGTTTTCTACCATAGCGGTCAGAAACCATACCCCACAATATGGACGTCAAAGACCTTCCAAGCATCATTGCTGATCCTGCAACATTTCATGGCCACATGAGGACCAGTAAGGACTTGTAAAGTAGAGAAGAGAAAAAAAAAATAGAAGTACAAATTGAAATCCTACCCACATATCCAGCATAGGTACTTATGTCTTCCTCTGTTTCTGCAATATTAAAATCCTTCACCTGAAATCAAATATTTATTATAAGTTTGAGGATGTATATTCTGTGGAGCTGTAATAGAACTTTGTATGTTGGAAGGGATTGGCTGCTAATTGATTTGATAGACATTTATGTCAGTTAATGAAACAGCAAACAATTCAGCAAACCTAAATTAGAATTTGAAGTGGTCTCACTATATAATTGAAAATTTTCATTCACATTAAGAAAATTCCTCACAAGCTACACTTTGTTTCAATTGATTTCTATAGTCAAAACATCCAATTCGAAATGGCTCAGGTACATCCCTCCCATCAGTAAGTCATTATAATTGCAACACCTAAATAGAGTTGTGAGAACAGCTACAAGTGAAAGGACTCTCTTCCAACACAAGTAAATGCATAGATTTATCCAAGTACAGTAGAGTAATAAACAAGCATATTGGAAATTAATTCTTAAAAATAATATAAGGAAAAAATTATTATACAGAGAATTGATACTCAAATTATTTTTTGAAATGATAAAATTAATTAGAAAAAAGATCAATCTGAAATAATTAGAATAAACTCACCATGAAATAAACAAAGGGAAAGAGTGATGCCACAGGCAATGCTGTAATTGATTAAAAGAGAAAGAGACATCAGAGATAAATATAGAAGCTGTTTCAATCAACTGATAGATATAGATAACATAATCTGTTAATACACTGAACAAACCAATTTTGAAACCATGTCGAATTCAAGTTATAATCTTCCCATACAACCCTGATAGGAGTCACTCCATTTTTCAACAAAGGTACACAATTTTAGATGTTCAATACAAAGATGAAAACATCAGAGTTCAATCACCACTAAGGAGGGTTTTCTTTTTCAATTTTCTCAAAAGAAAAGAAAATGATTAACTAAGATTTATAGAGTACAACTTGAAGAACACTAACTAGTGTTCAAACTTTGTCCGAAAAGGACGAAAGTCTTTCAATTTATTGCATTCATAAATTAAAGTGGGGAGTAATGTTGAGATTTGACAATTTCTGCAACCTTTTTATATCACACTAGACCTTAGCAACAACATATAGATTCTCACGTGATATGTTCAAATAGGAAAAAGAAAATGCTAGAATAATTCAGCATCCGCAAACTTTAGAACTAAATAAAAACCAACACGAGAATTTTCAAAAACAGAATTCAAGTGCTTACTGCCACATAACACTGCCAACCATATATAAGAAAGGTTTCTAAAGGAAACATCCTTTTTGAGCTCCTTGGCTTGATCCACCTTACAACCAGGACAGTTCTCATGATACTGTCTCTTCAACAATGGTTTTTCAAATGCCTCCTCTTCCATCTTTGAAAGACAACCTCACTTCTTGTTTCATGAAGATTCCTCCAACCACCCCATATTATATATTACTATAACATAATGATCCTAATGACAATGCATTTTGCGCTTCTTCAAGTGAAAGGAGTAAAAGTCAAAAAGTTTTGCTTTAGTGAGTCCAAACAAGACAGATTTTGAGTAAATTACGCTAACACAGGTTTGGTTAATCTCTCTCCAATATCGCTGCCTTTCTAATCCTTATATTAACTCATCTCAATTATTTGAAATACATTAGGCTATCACCCCACGTCATATTTTGTTTTTTCAAATGGACCTTATGCAAAATTTCCTAAGACAAATAGTAGTTTTGTATCAAAAATGAAATTAGCCTTTGACCCATAAAAGATTAGGGGTGTTGTTGTGATCTTTGACTCAGAAAAAAAAAGAAAGGGAAGAGTTAAACTCCTCTACTTTGGAGTTTATCACATCTCATACACCCTGTATAACCCACTAGCGTAGACTTCTTGATACCCTATTTCATATATTAAGCTATTATTATGTAGAAATAAGACACGGCTGACATGCTCTTACCTATCAAAATCTACGTATTTATTATTTCAGGATTAAATTTATTTATAAAAAACAAACAACAATAATAAATATATGCAAGAAATTGTCGGCTCCATCTATAATAAAGTTAAAATACGTTAATAAAGTGAGCCCAAATATAAATACAACACTTTAAAGGTATCTGACGATTTTTACCTACTGATGTGAAAAAAAAGTTAATAACACATCTTTTAATATAAATTTTAGAACATAATTATCACCCAATGTAAAAAAAATTATTAATTAATAAAAAAAATTATGTATAATTTTTAAAGTAATTTATAGAAATTAACAACTTATCATAAATAATAATATATGATAAGATAATAGTGTAATTTTTTTTTTTTACACTTTTACACAATCAATACATTTTAATCAAAGTTTTTTTTATTATTAAATAAAAGTGGTATTCATATCTATTAATAGTATTTGCATAAATTTTACTTAATAATAAAATATTTAAGTACATATAAAGTACGTGTTATAGCAATTTTTAAAAGTATATATATATAATTAGGGTTGATATATATATATATATATATATATATATATATATATATATATATATATATATATATATATATATATATATATGTAATGCTAATATCAACCCTAATTTTGGATTATAAAACCATTGGTGGTTATGTTTTTCAAAATTTAATTTAACGATATTATGGTATTTTATAAATTAATTTAAAATAAAAATAAAATCTTTTTTTCTTGATCCTCTCCTATTTATAGGAAAAATATTTTTGTTTTCTGAAGTTCAATGGTAATATACGATAATATTCTTGAATTTTTTTAAAAAAGATTCAATGGTTTTTTAGTCTAAAGATATAAACATACAGAAATAAATAAATAAAAAATCCGGACAAATTCTAGCAACCAGTTAAAGTCTCAAACCAGTCCTAAACAAGGTACTATGTCATAGAAAAAACGTGAAGAACTTACGGAAATTAGTAGGTACTAACCTGCTAGGTAGCATCTCCAGCATTGTGCCCACCACATGTGTAGAAAGTTCGGCAACATGTTCGATCTGACAAATTGCCTCGGTTGGCATGAATGATTATCAAATTATCGATTTGCTTCCCAAATTTCCCCTGACCTTTTATTTTCATTATTTGCTTCATGTGGGGAATAGTTTTTTTTTTTCTTTTTTTTTTCTGACAGATAATATTATCTTGGTTGAAATGTAATTTTAGTCCTTCTATTATTGTGAATATGTAATTTCAGTCTCCCTATCTAAAAAAATCAAGACATTTGGTCCTTCAATTTTTTAAAATAATGATTTTAGTGTCCTTTCTAATTGAATGTGTTTACCGTTAAATTGGATGATGTGCCATTGTGTTTTTTAATGTCATGATATTTAGAAGCATAAAGAAGCATTATGCCACCTCCTGCATCAAGTGCTGGTGGAACAAAAGAGAGGTATTGGTGGTGGTGGAGCTCTGTTTTCTCTATGTAGTAATGGAGTCTAAGCAGGGAGTGATTTAAAGGGAATGGTGTGAGTATAGATGGGGGCGTTGAAGAGAAAGGGACAAAGCAGATCATAATACCCTCATTTTGATACAATTTTTTTTTTCTATTTCATTTCAATATTATTTTATTAATGATTGTTTATTTGTTTTATAATATTTTTAATGAGGTGATAACCTCTAATTGAATTTATCCAACACATCACATTAGGGTAGGGTAGTGTCACCAAACTTTTTCTCAAGTTTAATCTGGACAATCATTAATTCTTGACTTATTGTTGGAGAGAGGATTTTAGTGAAAGTTTTCAAAGAACATATAATAACTCTATATCACATATATTGGTACATACAGGTCCATACTTTAACTAATTCTGTTCAATACACATTCACCCATGCTAAAATGTTAATAACTAAAGTCTAAACTTATATGATGGAAATATACAACACATAATGATCCATCATCATTTCATTATCCATACTGGCCATGATCTCAAAACCAATACACAATATTACCCTCCAAATGCTTCACCCCTTGTACCAAATTTTTTGATATCAATGTAACGTCTATGATGGTGTTTTCTTCTTCACACTCAAGAATGGTTTGAACATCAACAGTACTCCAAGTCCTTCAACAACATTCAGGGCAAGGAAGACTATATGGGTGCCTGCAATTAAATGTAGAAAACTGAGCTTCCAGCAATATAGCCAGCAAAAGAAAAAATGTTCCTATTGGGATTAAAATCCACTGTCCGATTTATTTATTGTACCACCACAACCTTCCTATCCACAAAAAAAGTTAATCACATCTGAAGAGGTTGTTGAACTAGAGTTCAAACTCCTCAAAATTTTGTTGCATTTTCATTCTTTAGTTTGGTTCTGGGCAAAACTTTGCTGTAAAAGAAATGGCCTATTATGTTCTTTCCTAGAACAGTAGGTGAAAAAGAAATAACACTTGTATTAAGGATTCTCGTGTTCAGTATATAAATTAGAAACCAACTCAAACAAATATTTAAGCAACGTACCTGGCAGGAAAAAAGAATGTATATGCTTTTCTGACCAAGTTAATCTACATTAACCAAGAGCAAAATTGGATATAATTTTCAGTATGTCATTGTAGTTAGAAAGTGGTGTTGATCAAAGCTATATGCCATACCCTCACCACAAGTATTTTACTAATCAACCATTTGTTAACTGCAATTAGATCATAAAGTTTAGAGAGTATCCTCAAGTAACTCTAACTATAACAGATGGGGCTCAAAGTATATGCCTCTTGCTAAGTCATTAAATTTGTCAATAATGAGCCTAAAATATGAATGCCTATTATTGAACCACCAAGTGTGAAAATCTGAAATTTTGAAAAGCTAGCATACATGGATGATAGGACTGTCATATATGAACATAGCAAGATTTTTCAGATGTGAATAAATTAAGGTTTATGTATATAACTTAACAAATAATGTACAATGCACCTTTTTTGGCAAGTCTAATTTAAAATATCTATGCCCTACAGAGATTCAGAATTGTTCTAGTTAACAATGACACATAACTCAAACAAAAGCTAAAGAAATCAAATGGACACTCACATTGCACCGCCACTAGCAGGACCAACTGTTTTGAATGCTGACATACAAGTCATAACAAAACCATTAGCTGCCCCTCTTTGATGTTGTTCCTGTTTTCCAAATCAACATGCCATATATGTGGCACAATACTATCAAAAAATAATTTCAACTTATGGAAATAAATGAAATCTAATGAAAGGAACAAAAAAATTACCACAGCTCTATTTTGCAGAAGGAATAAACTAGTTGCAATTGACTCCTACATCCAGCAACAATAATACAATTAGGCAAGTTCACAATGAAACTAACCTTTTTAAGTAAATTAAACTGATTTCTTGAGGTTTAGTGAAGCCAATTGAGTTCACTCAGATCCTCAATATCACAGATGATTTGCTATTCAGAGAAAGAGCTGCACTTACTGTCAAAATATTCTTCAGAATGGAGGCAATAATGATCACTAGGTGTAGTGTGAAGCCTGACAACTTTGTCATGAAGGGATAACTTTGCAGGAGAGGTATGGATAACACCTACATATCATGCCAAATAACAAGACATGTTTATAATAAACAAAAAATAAAGTGATAAAGCAAGGTAATTGCCACATAAGGTGAAAGCTAACCCCTGCGAAACGAGCAAGATTGACAGGTCCAAAAGCTTTCTGCACTGATGGGTACAGGGCAAGCTGGAAGATTATAATAGCAATACCTGGTCAGTTGAAAATAAGTCATTAATTAACCAGCATAAATCTACACTCTTAAAAGTTTAGTTTGATCAATTGGTTCAAAGAATTAAAGATCAAGGAAGCAATAACTATTTTATCCTAAAGATCAGATTAATTCAACAAATAAAAGAAACAATAGATGCACAACAGATCTAATATTTAATGCAAAACTTAAATGCATTTGTGGTCCCCTTATAATCTTTATTTTGCGAATTTGGTCGTTCCTTTTTTTTTTCTATTTGATCCCCTCAGTATTTTAATTGTATAACTTTGGTTATTTGTTAATGTGACATCCAATATTTCACAAAAAACAAACAAACTGATGTGAATATGTGATAGTAGGTGTTCATGTGGCATTGCAAAAGAGTATCATGCCAGCATTTTCGTTAAACATCAGATGCCAAGTTAAAAGATGGACAAAAAGTTACAAAATGCAATTGCAAAATATGCTCCAAGATCAAGGACTCAAAACAAACACTAAGTTATGGTCATTATCTAAATTTGTCTGTAGACCCAGGGTATGGAAATCCAAATAACATGACCAGTTTAATTTTAAAGGAAAGGCCTTGGAGGAAGATACCATATGGCCTCTTGTTAATGTATACCAGTTTGTGTTCAAGTGCTGTTCTTGGAGATAGAAGGTTACAAAGGAAATGTGTTTGTCTATAAAATCCCATTTTTTTATTATATAAATTAAAATATCTTTTATTTAAAAATAAATAGAGTTTTAGAAAAATATTGAGATTTTTATAAATAAATAAATAAGGAAAAATAATTTTATTAAAATAATGATTTGAAGGAAAATAAAAATGATATTTTATTTATTCATTTGATACGAAATAAAATAGAGTATTTGTTTATAAAATAATAAACAAAGAAAAATAAATAATAGGTGTGAGTATACTAACTATAAATAGAGGGATCTTAGGTCAGTTTTGAGACCCACGATCTCCTTTCCCCTTCTCCTCCTTCCTAAATCCTCTCTTTTCTTCGTATATCATCAAATCTGTCTTAGAAAAACGACGATCTCAGACTCATTCACCGTTGGATCGTTGTGAAATTTGAGTTCCAAGTTCAGAACTCATTTCTGAACATTCTCACTATTGGAAATTACAAAAAACATGTCGGGCTAAGACAAATACCCTTTGCATCATAGCTTTTTCTTTTCCCGCAAAAACTCAAAACTGTCTTAGTAAAACTACGATCCCGGACTCATTAACCATTGAATTGTCGTGAAATTTTGATATGTGGCTCGCGGTTCATTTCAGCACATCTTCTGCGTTGGGATTTTTAAAATAACATCTATGGAGGGAGAAATACTCATCACACGTAGACCGTAGAATTGAGGCTTCAATCCCTTCTCTTCTCTCTAACGCTAAACCCTATTAGAACGATCAGAGGAAAAGTTTAAGGAATCTCAGAAAACTGTTAAAGATGGCGTTATCGCTGTCAGAATACACACATAAGTCTGCTTAGAGGTAAATGATGAGTTTATTGCAATTGGGATTAGAATGAACATATGTAGGAGTTCTTAAAAGATCAAATTGGGATTTATTTTGGAATGCTTATTATATTGAAATTCTTCTTATATGATTATGTGAAATTGTTTGAGGGGTTTTACTCCCCATGGATTGAGAAATATTTTTGTATAATTTGTTTGTGTTTTGAATAAGATTAGCGTAATAAATAGTTATATTGAGATTATGAAATTATGATTGAAATTGTATATAAGTGATAAATTGAATATATGATGAATTGTAGAATAATATATTACTTTGAGATTATAATATTGTTATGGAGATTGAGTATAAGTGCAAAGTTGAATGTGTTAAATTGTGAGATACACGTAAACATAAGATGGTTGATTGTGACATAATGAGATGTGAAGTTGTGAACATGAGTTGTAGTTGTGAATAAGTGTGTGGTTAACACTTGATGTAACATTATTTGTGTTGTGAGTTATGAATTATACAATAACCCGACCAGTGTTTATCTTAAGAAAAATGTGGATGCACAGTGTTAAAGGGAAAATGTAGGTTTCCTAGTTAGGAACCACTGTTAAATTATAAAGTAATGTGTTAAACGTTATTGCATAATGTTATTTTATTTTATTTTACCTCATTAATTTAAGAAAAAAAAATTTGTAAACTTTGATGACCTTATTTTGAGCTGAATATATTTTTAATAAGTCTTATTTGATAATAGCGAAGTGAATGTGAACCTTTTACCAACATGAATTTATTGATCAATATTTTTATATATTTTATTTATTTATATGTATGTCGGGATAGAGTATCTCACACTATCCAAAATGCAATTATATCTAACCATTTAATATATGTGAAAAATGCACCTGATATTGCAAGAACATAACCAACAACATTAGTTGTAAAGCTCAGACCACCCAATCTTCTGGGACTGAGAGCCCACAATGAGAAAACCTAGAATGGTAAATGGATAGTAAATTAGTATAAGTAAGAGAGAGAGTCAAAATAGAAAAATCATTAAGTAAGAACACTACCTCTTGGTAAGCAACATCATGTAGTGAAAAAACACAGTAAACAATGATGGATGACATTAAGGGCCAATTTTGGAAGATGCTTTTATCTTTTTGAATCGTCTTGTCTTTGTTTGCTTCATTGCTTCCAATTTCCAAAGCTTTGACATTGATAGTGGACTCAATGCTACCACCATTGTGGTTGTGAAGGGTCTCTTGCAATGATGCAGATATCATCTTATCGTTGTTAGTCTCATTGCTTTCCATTTCCAAAGCTTCAACACTGTTAGTGGACTCACTGCTACTTTTGTGGTTGTGAAGGGTCTCCTGCAATGATGCAGATATTTTACAATATTTATATTTATAGAAGAGATTTCATGTACAGAGAATGGTTCTATATTCTGATATGTCATCAATAATCATATTATGTTAGAAACTTAGAATAAAAGTAATAAAAAGAAGAGGGTAGAGATATATGTGGTTGATGTACTGATATGTCATAACATGAGATACATACTGGAAGCCAAATGCAAGCAATTCCTGATGCAAACGCAAAAGCTGATATTATAAAGCACGGCAAGAAATATGGAAACCTGCAGAGAGATTCATGTTCTGACAAATGAAACTCAGCACAACAACAAAGCAAAACAGAACTTTAAAGAATAAAGAAAAAAAAAATTCAAACATTATAACCTTTTTTCACAATTAGAAAACAACAAAAATCAACATACCTATCCCAAAAGGAATCCTTTGGAAACATATGTGGGTATTTCAACACTGGCTGTAATAAAAATTTCACAAAATAAAGAAAACAAGTGAGTGAAGGATTTGTTCATATGTGGCAAAAGGGTATCTAAATTTATTATTTCCTATCCCCATTCTTGAAATTGAACTGTCAGGCATCAATCAGCTTTCTCATAACAACTATATTTAGAGGGAAACTTTGATTGAATGGAAACTCATGTCTCTTGACAAAAGTCACCTTATGCCCATGTCATGGTTTTCTAAAGAAGAAACAAATAGAAAACAAGAATTACCTGAGCCAAATAACCTCCCAATGCAGGGCCAATGACTAGTCCTACTCCCCAAGCAGCAACAAACTGAAATCATAAAAGGTTTTGAATAGTTATGACTGACAAATGCTTATAAGAAATGATAGCAGACAAAGGTTGACGAGGCTTACGTTTGAGAGTCCTAGAGCTTGCTTCTCTTCTCTGAAAATTTCAGCAGCATAAGCCTGTTAATAGAAAAGGTTGTGGCAAACATATATTAGTGGAAGCTATAATTGGATGGAACAAGGGGTGTTTAGAGAGAGAACAGCACCTTTATTGGTCCAAGTAATCCATTTAAACTTCCAAGAAGAAATCTCATGCTAATAGCCATCCAAAGATTCGTGCTAAGACCAAATAATGTGTTGAAAATGACACTGAAATCAAGTAAGCATCACAGTTTTTGTGAGAAAACATATTGTACAACTATAGCTTGAAAGAAGGCTCCACCTCAGTGAAATGTGTACTTACACAGTAATAATCCCTGAAATTATAACAGGTTTTCTACCATAGCGATCAGATAGCATTCCCCAAAATATGGATGTCAAAGCCCTGCCAAGCATGAATGATGATCCTAAAACATTTTGACAGACATGTAGGAAACAGTAAGGACTTGTAAATAATATTGATAAGGCATAAAAAAATGGAAGTACAGACAGAAATCTTACCCACATAACCAGCATAGGTACTTATATCTGCCTCAGTTTTTGCAATATTAAAATCCTTCACCTGAAATTAAATACTTATCATACCTTTGAGGATGCATATCATGTGGAGCAGTAATAGAACTCTGTTGAATGGGATTGGCTGCTAATTTGACAGGATTTTATATCAGTTCATGGTAACAACAAACAGTTCTATTTGCAAGTTTCAATTAAAATTTTAAGTGGCCTCATTATAGGAGAATTTTTCATTCACATTTACAAAGCTGCTCCGAAGCTACACTTTGTATCAATTCATTTCTTGAGTCAAAGTTCCAATTCAAAAGGGCTAAGTGCATCCCTCCGATCAGTAAGTCACTATGGTTGCACATACAAATAGTTTGAGTTGATAGTTGTGGGAACAACTACAACAGAAAGTGCTCTGTTCTTACACAAAACATTTTATTAATTTGAAGGCTTAAGTATGTTTTGGTCCCTCAAATTTGAAATGTTGTTTTTGGTTTCCTAAATTTAAAATTGTCTTTTAGTCCCTCAATTTCAAAAAATGCTCTTCTTAGTCCCTCCTTCCTGATTTTGGCAATATGGATAAACAATTTGTGAAGCAGGAGGGACTAAACAAAATATTTTTCAAAATTAAAAGACTAGAAAAAGAAAATTTAAATTTAAGGACCAAAAACAATACTAGCCTAAATTTGAGGAACCAAAAACATATTTAAGCATCATTTGAAAGTGGAACAAAAGTTTAAATGTAAAAATTTATACCAGACAGTAAATTAGTAGACCAGCATGTCGGAAAATAATTTTTAAAAATAAAATGATGAAAAATTGTTATACAGTGAATGAATAGTCAAATCTATTTTTGAAATGATCAAATAGGAAAAATATCAACCCGAAGATTAAATAGTTAATCAAGCATATGGTATATTTGGAGCTGCTCCATCTGGAATAAAGCTATTACTTTCAAAAAGTGTGCACAGTGCATAAACTACTGTACTGCACTTGTAATCAAAATTTAAAAGTTTAAATAAAAAGCTGAAATTGAACAGGAACAAACAATAATACTACCCTGCAAAATTATTCAGAGCAACCTTCAAGAAATAACAATATCACAAAATCAGAGCCACATCATATTCATATTGGGAGGTAACAACCAAGGGGTCCGCAGGGTGTGTGAGTGTTGTAAATCCCTGATAACGTGTTCAATTTTTACGGATAAAAAAATATGGAAGGTAACAGTAATACCCAGTGAAAAAATTAAACTCACCATGAAATAAACAAAGGGAAAGAGTGATGCTACAGGCAGCGCTGTACTTGATTATAAAAAGAGAGAGAGACGTTAGAGATAATTATAGAAGCTGTTTCAATCAACTGAATGAAGAATGTATAGATACAAGATAACACAACATAACATGTTAGAACAAAATACTGATTCTAGTTTGAAAATAGTAAATTGAATTGAAACCATAACGAATTCAAGTTATAATCTTCCCATACAACCCTGATAGGAATCACTCCATTTTTTAACTAAGGTACAGACAATTACAGATGTACAGGAGAAAGATGAAACCATCATAGAGTTCAATCAGTCACCACTGAGAGTTTTCTTTTTCTATCTTCTCATAAGTAAAGAAAATTATTAACATAGATATATTTTGTTGCTAAGGTCCAGCAACAAAGAGTACAACTTGAGAAATACTAGTGTTTAAACTTTGGCTGAAAAATATATCAACAGTATCACTTTTGTTGCAGTCATAAATCAGAGTAGGGATTAATGTTGAGTTTTGACAATTTTGCAACCTTTTTTTATCACATTAGACCTTGGCAAAACTTAGATGCTCATGTGGCACGTTAAAACAGAAAATAAAAATGCCAGAATGCAGGTTCTGCAAACTTTAGCAAACAAAAACAAAACCAACCCAGAAGAGAATTTTGGAACAGAAATCAAGTGCTTACTGCCACATAACACTGCCATCCAAATATAAGAAAGATTTCTAATGGAAACATCCTTTCTCAGCTCTTTGGCTTGATCCACCTTACAACCAGGACAGTTCCCATAATAGTGTTTCTCCAAAGATGGTTGTTCAAATGTCCCCTCTTCCATCTTTCTAAGACAACCTCACTTATTGTTTCACACAGACCACTCACTATATGCAAACAACACAATCCAAGAAGGACTACTAGGAGAGATACTAATGACAATGCTTTTTAGGCTTCTTCAAATACAAGGACGAAAAATATTGAGTGCAGACTTGATTATATTAAAGTACTTTTATTGGTTACTTTACACATACGCAAGACTATGATCGTACTTTATTAATCTAAACTTACATATTTATTAAACTTATTTGCATTTTTTCGTCTATCTACTACCCTTAATTTGTGAATATGGTCTTTTTTTTTTTTTTTTTGCGAATTTATTCTCTACTGGTTTAACTGTATCATTTCGATTCATCCGTTAACCTGATATCTAACATTCAACAGGAATCTTGATGTGACAATATATTACACCATTTTGTCAATAAATTCATACTAACTAACGTGACACTCAACAGCACTACTGCTATTAAATATTGGATGTTAAGTTAATGGATTAACTAATATTACACCGTTACAATAGTGGAATATCAAATTTAACACAAAAAAAAATGGAAAGATAAAATTTGTGAAATGATAATTTTAAGCAAACCAAAATTTCAAGTAAGCCTAATTATTATTCATTATTTCAGGCTTACATTTGTGTTTTTTTAAAAGTAAACAGCAATTATAGGTGGGAGTTGAGAAACCCGTCATTGTATCAAGTCCAAATCATAAGATGGGGTCTCCTCCAATTTGTTGGATAAGGTAAATACAGATGCGTCTGTTCAATTAAGTTTTCAGCAAGCTTCTTGTGTAGGCGTGTTTCAAACGACAAATGTTGAATTTTTGTTTCTGCGTAATTTAGGTTCATCAAATGTGCTTATGTCAGAACTTTGGACATGGAGAATCCTATCTTTTTTTATTGTTTATCAGCAAATTAATCAAATATATATATATATATCATTAAAGCAGGTATGGCTATACCCCAGTCAATTACAAATACCCGTATTTCTTTTCCCCAAGACACCCACCAATCTTGGTTACACTGCAATAATTTGGAGAATACTATCTGCTCTCAAAGTAGCATGGATTGCAGGTATAAACATCTATGAATGGAATGTGATTCCAAGCTTGCTGTTCAATTTGTGTTATAGTATTTGTCGACACCAAACAGTGACGGGAGAAAAATGTTAGAATACACTCTTTTAAATGTATTAGTTCTTATATATTAAAATTTATTAAAAATCATAAAAACTGGCGGGTCGTATCCTATTTAATGAATCTTCTGTGATTTTTTTATTTTTAATAAACTTTTATTAATAGAAGAAAGTGTATTAATTAAAATTGTTATCAGGGATTGTAGGATTGAAAATATCATATGTGTGTAGAGAGGCAAATATGATGGCTGATTATTTAGCTTTTCTAAGTCATTTGTTAAGACCTTGGAGAGGTATGGTTATGTTCCTTGAAGATGTAATGGCACACTCCTTTGATTCACTTTTTGTTTTGGATTTTTCTTTCCTTCACACTAATAAAAAGGTAAACAAAAATAATAGTATAGTAAAACAAATTGTTGGGACCATCAGTAATTAACGCGAAGCAACGTCAACAGTGAAAATAGAAAACAAAAATTGGGTCCATCAGTGATAAGACTCAATAAAGAATACTAAAAATATATTTTTTTTACCATGTGATGAAAATAGAAAACAGTTAATAACATTTTTTTTCACGTAGTTAATAACATATTTCTAATATAACTTTGGGTAAATAAAATTTATATTAATAATATATTATTTATAGTTAAATAAAGTTTATATATTAAATTAATATGAGACACGTTAAATAATAATGAGATGCAAATCTTTCAATATAATCTTTGGGATTGGTGAATCATTGTGGTTGTGAAACAATATATGCTACTGTTATATATGGATTTGGGGGATCGGAGAGGGATAAAGTGCAATGATATGAACCATTAAATGATTCAGATTATTCTTGTTGGTTTGCATTAGCAGGGGAGAGCATGCCTCAATTGTACAAAATGGAAACTAGTTATGAACATTCTCAATCATAAAACAATGGGTGTCATGTATTTAATAAACATGGAGCAAATCACAGATAAAATGTGGAAGGTATGCAAATCCCAAAAGGACACAATTACAAACTTTAATTAGGCAAGATGAATTCATCTGGCTTGAAATGTAAGGTCCCATTTGGGTGGTTGTGAGTTTCCAGTTTTTGATTTTGAAAATAAATCGTGTTTGGATAAAATAGAATTGAGTTGGTTTTTTTACTTAATTTTAAAAGTTTTCACCTCATCTGGAAAACAATAAAAATAGGTTTCCTTATTCTTGTTTTTGGTATCACCCCAATTGCTCCGCCCAACAGCTTTATCCATGCTTTTCAATTCGAGGATTTGATATTCGCCAACAAGAACCCAATTTGAGTTTGAAAAGTCATGCGGAAATTAACAAGTCATCTACCATTTATTACATAGATGCAATTCTTGGATTTGAGTGCAAAATACTGCAGTGTGATTGAAATCGGTAAATAAATGAGAAATTTTGGGTCTTTTCTTCAAAATGGAGGAATATAATTTTCTGAAAAAGAAAAGCAGGAAAAGGCTTTGATTCCTCGTTGTGTGGAGATGAAAAGTGAAGATTCAATAAGGAATTGCTTTTACCGTCACACTCTTTTCAATCATCTCTCAAAGTTCTACTTCTTTTTCATATTTTGAAATATAAAAATGAACTAGCTTTATGGTGGTTAGATTTCATCTATTCAATTGGCAAAATCCCAATCTCTTAGTATTGATTATGCAAATGATGACCCATGAGCTGTCCTTTTTATTTTGGTTTTTTGAAGGCAATGGTCTAATAGCATTGTTGGCAATGGTTTAATTCTTTTTAATTTTTGCCAGCTACATGTTTGATAAAAGGCTTAAGCCATTAATGTCTTATTTAAAATTGTTTCGGGATAGAATAATGTGATGTTTCTCTTTTGCTTTGTATATTTGTAGTGTAACACAATAAAAGGGGCAGAAAATGAAAAGAAAAAAAAAACTTGTATCACTGATTCCTTTCAAATTAGTAGCTAGCTATCCCCTACCTATTAAAAAGTGAACTCAGCATAAACTTTAATATCCTTCTAGTTGTATTCTCTGTATGTAACATGTTTCTTGAAATTGTTTTGATTCTTTTGAAGATAAATAATAACTAGCTACAGCAAAGAAACAACCACATCTAGTTCCTGGATGTTTTAAAAAATGTGGAACAAAAATTAGTAAGAAAATTAAACAATGGATAAATAAAAACATGAATTTGATTGATTTTTTTTGTAAGCATTGAAACAAGGAGCTAGAGAAGTTAACCTATGATTCAATTCTTCTTGTTCCAATTTGATTCAATGAAGAATGATTACTTGTGACCAAGAACAAAAAATTCAATTTCTTACATTCTTAAGAACAAAAATAGAGTTGTAGAGGGAAACATTAGTGATCTTCTATGAACGAGAACCCCAAGATTTGTTTCTTCAAGAACAGAAGCGGAGAAATAAGGAAGCATTTGTGCAGCACAAGGATGTTGCGCTTTACCCTATGCACTTTAGAGGAGTTCACTCCCAAATGTTAAGATCTATTTTTGAGCCATCTCCAATACTGGTTCTTGGAAGGAGATCTTAGCTTTTAGATTTGATCTTCCTAAGATCCACTATTGGAGTTGGCAAGCATATCCGCACATGAAGATCTGGTTTTCCCACAAGAAACATTAATATCCATACTATTTCTAAAAAAATAATTTTGTCTCTGTCCAGCAGAGGAGTGGTGTGAGGTCATTGCTAAGAAGGAGAATGAGAAGAAGGATAGGTTTAAGCATTCAGTTTTTTTTAAATTAAAAAATATATAATTTATTATTTTAAAATAAATTATAAATAAATATTAGAAGGTGAGTCTCTTGTGAGACCTATAAAAAATGATTTAAGATCTCTAAACGAGAT
This sequence comes from Glycine max, assembly GCF_000004515.6. Classification (NCBI taxonomy): domain Eukaryota; kingdom Viridiplantae; phylum Streptophyta; class Magnoliopsida; order Fabales; family Fabaceae; genus Glycine; species Glycine max. The sequence continues at coordinate 49,780,110 of NC_038242.2, forward strand.
CTCTTATTATAATAAAAAATTTAGTATTAGAGATATAGACTACTAGCATTAGTTAGTTACAAGTTAGTTATTAATTTAGTTAGTTACATGTTAATTTAGTTAGTTACAAAGTAGTTTAGTGGGTTAAGTTAGTTACTCTTCTAACCAATTATGTTATATAAGGTACATTGTATTCATGTAATGAGTGAGTTTTGCTCATATGAAGGTCGCCCTAATATTAATCAGTTTTACCTTTCTCTCTTCCAATCTTTCATTTTCTTCATTTTTCTCTCTTCCATTTGCACTCATTCATTCATGGCAAATATGAGATTAATCATGGTATCATCAGAACAATACCACCCTCCATGTTTTTGTTGCTTCATTTCGTTTGCATCTTTTTCACTTCGTTCATTTTTTTTCATTCAGAGAAACAGTCTTGCTAGCCACCCTTTCCAGTTTCCAGTGCAGTATGATCCTTCTTCAACAATACTACTCACCTTTTCTTTACTTGAAACACATTGACCTTTTGCAATTGCAACTTCTTTTGTGCCTTGTCGATTACGGTGTCGTCAGATTTTCATCATTCATATGTGAAAAAATATCAGAGTTGTTCTTGTCGGCACTACTTTTGGTTCTACTTTAGACAACTTTTTTCTGTGGGCTTTCCCATCTTCATTTGAACTTTGTGTGCTACGTGAGACCAAGTTCATATAAAAAAACAACTGATAAATCCATGGACTCGATTTTATGTGAAAGATGTTCAACAAAACTAGGATTCTGAAAAGCCTTCTCAAAGAAGTTCAGCAATTGTTTATGCTTTTGCTCAATACCATCTAATTGCTGCAAAAAATCTTCCAGCTTAGGCTTTGTTGTTGATTAATGTTGTTTGAAGTTATAAATATTGGAGTCAAAAGAAGTTTTCTCATGGGAAAGTCTTGAACTATTTCAGAGAGGTGTACACTAACTATTTGGTGATTAATCTTTTCATTGTTTCATTGATATTTGACCTATTTTGCCTTATTGTTTTCAGCTTTTTAAGCTTGTTTTGATGATTTTAGCTTCTTTCATGTGTGGTGGTTAAGCATTATTCATTTGTTTGCTTTTGTCCATGGTTGTTAATTATTGTTTTAGCTTCTGTCATAAGTGGTTAAACCTTGGTTATTATTGGTTCACAAAGTGTTTGTGAAAAGTCATCATAGAAAACAAATTTTGTAATTCTTCTATTTTGTTGATGTAAGCTTTTGTCCATGGTGATTAAACATTGTTTAAGTTTTTGCCAGGGATGTTTAAGAATTAAATTATTGTTTTGCTTCTGCTCTTGATGGTTAAGCCTTGTTGTTTCTGTCAAGTGATTAAACTTTGAGGTATAGTTTTTGCTTGGTGGTTAAGCTTTGATAGTTTTATAGATTGATGAATTGAGCTTCTGTCAAATGACATTGTTGTTGATTTTGCTTTATGGTTAAACTTTGATGTTTGCTTTGGACTCTTGGAAGAAGATTTAGAAAGCTAATGTTGGTCGTAGATTTTTAGAAACTACAGTTTTGACTGATGTATTTCTGACATGTTTAACTATATTTTAATTTTATTTTTATTTCCTTTGATGTAAATGTATTATCTTTCTTAAGCTGAAAGTATTTTTCCAGCTTGTGGGGGTATTAGAGATATAGATTACTAACATTAATTAATTAATTACAAGTTAATTATTAGTTTAGTTACGTACAAGATAATTACTCTTGTAACCAATTATGTTATTCATATAATAAGTAAGTTTTGCTCATTTGAGCATCACCCCAATATTAGTTAGTTTTACCTTTCTCCATTTTTCTTTCTTTCACTTTTCCATTTTCTTCATTTCTCTCTCTTTTATTTACACTCATTAATTCATAACAAACATAAAATTTATCATTCATTCACCAAAAACGTGATTAAGATCTCAAATTGAGATCTCCTATTCAAGATGCCCTTGGCCAATTGTTTTCTCCTCAAGAAACTTGACACTGTGTCAATGATTTTATAATGTTCTAGCATCTGCAACGTCAACAAGATCCCTATTATAATTCACTGTAACAAGATAGTGGAGCTCTTTAATTTTCAGATCATTGCTTTTCATTTCCAAATCTGCAGAAGTCTCAATTATAAGCATCTACAACGTCAACATTTGTTTTTTAAAGCAACATTAAATTTTTTGAAAGGATTCACATTGTCGAAGTCCCGATTTGGCTGCTGCCTCGTGCTACTACCACTATTTGACCGGCGCACCACTGTATCCCATCTATTTGCACAGTGCAACAAAGTATTACACTTGATGGGAACAATAGAGAGACGCAAAAGAATTTGCTTGCACGGTGACCTTTCAATCTAAGCCATTGGTTTAAAATAAAATAAAGGATCCAGATTAAGAGTAAGTTTTAAAATTTACTCTTAGAATCAGTGGATCTGTTATGTATAATTTCTATCTTTATCAAGTGAGTGAATGATAATTTAGTAAATAAAAAAACATTTTTAACATATATTTTGATTAAAAATATTTTAAATCTTATAGTAAATATTATTTAGTGATATTAAATTAAATAAACTAAATTATATATATTAATACAAGAGAGGAGACACGAAACCTATTGGATTAGTGGAGTGATGTATACATCACATGTGAGAGGAAATAATTTATTTAACATGAAAAAAATTATTCAATTCTTTCCATATTTAATTTTGTTGGCCTACAACTGTTGCACAATACAAATACGATTAGTCAATAAACCAATGTGTTAAGAGATCATAATCTTTTGGATCAGAAAGAGAACAAAAAAAGAAGAAACACTATAATAATACATCTTCCAAGGATAAAAAATATAATTTATTCTACAACTTAACACAAGATGAGAGGCTAGTGTAACACTTACATCTCTTAAGATGGGGAGTGCAATTTACATGGACTAAGGACAATGTAATACTCACATCTCTAAAAAAAGAGAAGATTGTATTTTACTCAAAATTTAATTATATATAATTTAAACGATGACAAAAATGGTATATGTATTTATTATTATTAAATAAGTACTATAATATTATAAAACCAAATAAACAATAATATATACAAATTTAATATTATATACCCACCAACAAGAGAAAACCGAAAGAAGAAAAGAGAGTTGGTTTCAAAATAATTCTAAAAAACAATTCAATTATTAAAACAATAAAACTTTATACGATCCATTATCACATGTGCAAAAGAGAGATCCAAATTGATATATCAAGGCCAAGAGGATACTATGCTAACATTGATCTATTTGGATGCTCTATATTTTAATTTGTGAGAGACTATGGTGTAAAAAGCTTCATAACAATGGCCATAAGACCCGTTCTGTTAGTCAGTTATTTGACCATGTGAATTTGCAAAGGCTCCACACGTGTCTCGGCCCCACACGTGTCTCGGCCCCTCACTCCGAAGAATGAGACAAATCTAAACTCAAAGTCACTCATTTCCGAGCACTGCAGTAATGGGCCCGGGGACTTTCCTGAGCCCAGCAATATGCATGGGCCCATTCACTTCGCCTCATGTTCCATGTTATTCTATTGAACTACTAAGCTTTCATCGATGTGGGCCTTTTTAATGCACTCATCATACTCTGGTTCCACCGCACCTAATAGCTTTCACACGCACGCGCTTTGATTTTTCGAGATCTTGCCATACCCAACACAATCACATAGTATTTGTCTTACCAAAATCAGACCACATGGACGGAAAAGATTGGCTCTAGCATTATTTAAATCCCCCAATCTACAAAATGTTGAACACTAATTTGATTTGCCTTGGAGCTTTTGGATTTCATCAAAGTACATATACGCATAACATTTGTAGGACATTATACTTGGGAAGGAACTGAAATTCTATTGTAACTGACATTTTCTGGAATTGTTGCAGTTCCCATGATAGTTGAGGGTGGCAATGGTAAAATATTGAATATCTGCTTCCTGTTAATTGAGTTATACTGTTGTAACATGGTTCGCCTAACTATTTTACCATTCTATATATATGCCTACATCAAACCATACCAAAGAGCTAACTAGATAACCCTGATCGTTAATGTTGAATAAACAAGCATAAATGTAATCTGATGAAGCTACATAAATTATTTCCTTGGTGTCTACACTGGATGCATCCTCAAACACCACCTATTCCCACCAATTGGCTACAAGATAAATGTCAGATTCGGGAAAAGAGTTTTTTCCCTTGTAAATGCAATCTGAGCCTCATTTAATACTTCTTGCTACTTCCTTGAGGTACAACAAGGATATAGCATTTCATGTTCCATCTGGGAGATAACAGTGATAGGGAGGGTTAGTGTTATGAACAGAGAAGCTTCAGGTGGGGACAGTATGGACATAACAGCAACTACAGAGGGTATACTCACAAACAAAGAGGTGCAAAAGGAAACAACATTCAAAAGAAGGATAAAAAAGCCCACCTATTTGAAGGATTTCATCTGAAGATTCCAATTAGAATTGCCAGCTCATGCAATCTTCCAATATCCTCCTGCGGATGCTGCATATCTGAGGGAAGCAGACATAACAGAATTAGTTATGTAATATTCCTAGGATTATACCAATTCTAGAAGCAAATTATTCCTTCCTAGGATCTATAAATACAATGTAAATAACAGAAGGATAAATAAGAAAAAGCTGGAATTCCTTATCTTGAACTTCTCCTTCCTTCTCTTCTCTGGAGGAGCTGAACCTCTAAATCAGCCTAGTTCATAACATTGGTGCTCTCGTTTCCATTACTACCATGACAGGACCACACGACCCATCTTCACCCAATCTGGAAACCATTCTCACCCGCCTCACCGACACTATGCAATCTATGAACCTCAAGCTCGATGAACTTCTGCATCGTCCCACCTCCGTTTTCCCCCACAGCCAGAACCCCCTCCCATAACCCCCTCCCATTTCCCCTGTTCCTGCTACACAACATAAAATGAAGTTAGAGGTTCCCCGTTTTGATGGAACGGAACCTTTAGGATGGATATTCAAAATCAATCAGTATTTCGAATATCATGGAACTCCTAAGTGAGAGCGTCTTACCATAGCTTCGTTTTATATGGAGGGAAGGGCACTTGCTTGGTTCCAATGGATGTCAAGCAATGCCCAGTTCACCTCGTGGCCTGGATTCCTACAAGCCCTGCAGACGCGATTTGCTCCGTCACAATACGAAGACCCAACCGGCATTTTATTTAAATTGACACAGAAAGGGACCGTGAGTCAATACCTTTCGGAATTTGAAGACCTCGCGAATAGGGTTATCGGATTGCCATCCCCGTTCCTTCTGAGTTGCTTCATCTCCGGTCTCACACCGGAGATTCGCAGAGAAGTCCAAGCTCATCAACCGCTCACCCTCGTTCAAGCTACGGGTCTTGCCAAGCTTCAGGAAGAAAAATTTTCCGACAACCGCAACCCTCCACGCTCTCGCGCACCACCTCCGCAACCTAACCCCATTCGTGTTCTTCCTGCTTCAGCAGAGCCTCGTCCAACCCTACCACCCTTGCTGCCAGCTCCTCCGCGCCCTACACCGCCGTTAATGAAACGTCTCACGCCGGAAGAACTCACCTCACGCCGCGAGCGTGGGTTGTGCTTCACCTGCGATGAGCGTTACCATCGCGGCCATCGTTGCGCCGCTAGGGCTTTTCTTTTGGTAACTGAAGAAGAGGACCCCTCAGATTCTAAAATAGACCCACCTGACCCACCACCCGACCCGCCCAACGAACCCGACCCGTTTCAGGCCCAAATCAGCCTCAATTCATTTTCAGGCCCAAATCAGCCTCAATTCATTTTCAGGCCACCTGGCACCTGAGGCCTTGCGTATGACAGGAACTCTGGCCGACCACCGTGTGGTGCTGCTTGTTGACGGCGGCAGCACCCACAACTTCGTGCAGCCCACCCTGGTGACCCAATTGGGCCTCCCCTGCCGAAGTATCTCGCCATTGCGCGTGATGGTTGGCAATGGCCAACACTTGGATTGTTCTGCGATTTGTGAAGGAGTTTCCATTCTGATTCAAGACGTCAAATTCACCTTGGACCTACACGTCCTACCCATTGTCGGCGCCAATGTGGTCTTGGGAGTCCAGTGGCTCAAGACCCTGGGCCCAATTCTCACGGATTATGGGTCTTTGAAGATGCAATTCTTTTATCAAAACCAATTGATAGAATTAAAAGGGGACACCGCGATTGACTCTCGCTTCCTCACTCACCATTAACTCCGGCGACTCTGCCGACACAGACTCAAGCTTCATATTTTCGCATAGCAATCATCACAGACGACCCTGAGCCCCCTCATTCCCAAACCTAACCCCCAGAAATCCAAGCCCTACTCACACACTTTTCTACCCTTTTCCAGAGCCCATCAGGACTACCCCCTAACCGTGACACCGACCACCATATCCATCTCCTTCCCCACACCAGTCCTGTAAATGTGCGCCCCTACAGATATTCCCATTACCAGAAGAAGGAGATAGAGCAGCAGGTCAATGATATGTTACAGAAGGGACTCATCAGGCCAAGTACAAGTCCTTTCTCGTCACCAGTCCTCCTCGTTCGTAAGCAAGATGGTTCTTGGCGATTTTGCGTTGATTACAGGGCTCTTAACGCCGTTACGGTCCGTGATCGATTCCCCATTCCCACAATTGATGAATTGCTGGATGAATTGGGAGGAGCTCAGTATTTTTCCAAGCTTGATTTACTCCAAGGATATCACCAAATCCATATGCATGCCTCTGACATACCTAAAACTGCTTTCAAAACCCACCATGGACATTACGAATTTAAAGTAATGCCATTTGGGCTCTGCAATGCACCAAGCTCCTTTCAGGCCACCATGAATAACATATTCCGGCAGCATCTTCGCCACTTTATCATCGTTTTCTTCGATGATATTTTGGTGTATAGCACCTCCTTCGAAGCTCATCTTCACCACTTGACAATCACATTCCAGGTCCTTCTTGATAATAATTTTGTATTGAAACTTTCAAAATGTTCTTTTGCGCAGAAACAGGTTGAGTATCTTGGTCATGTCGTATCTCACAAGGGGGTTGAACCAGTAGCCTCGAAGATTGAAGCTATTCAGCACTGGCCGACACCCAAATCGGCAAAAGCTGTTAAGAGCTTTTTGGGACATGCGGGATTTTACAGGAGATTTATTCGCAATTATGCCACCATTGCTGCTCCATTAGTTCGACTCACAGCTCAGGATTCTTTTGATTGGTCCCCTCAAACACAAGAAGCTTTTGATCACTTGAAGACAGCTCTCTCTACTGCTCCAGTCTTAGCTCTTCCGGACTTCACCATACCGTTCACCGTCGAGACTGATGCCTCCGGTATCGGCATGGGTGCCGTGCTCACCCAGAAGGGACACCCTGTAGCGTTTTTCAGTAAACCTTTCACCCCCGAGCTTGCTGTGGCCTCCACTTATGTCCGTGAGTTAGTTGCCATCACCACCGCGGTCAAACGATGGCGACAATATTTGTTGGGTCAACGCTTCATCATTATAACGGACCATCGTAGCCTCAAGGAATTACTTACTCAAGTAATTCAAACTCCTGAGCAGCATAAATACTTGGCTCGGCTTTTGGGGTATGACTATGTAATTCAGTTCCGTTCAGGGCATCAGAATCAAGTCGCAGATGCATTATCCCGACAACCTGAGTCAGAACTTTCTCAATGTTTGGTCCTCTCCGTTCCTTCTTTGACCTTCTTGGAAGAATTGCACCGACAATTGGAAGCTAACCCTGAATTCTGTCACCGGAAACAGGAAATTCTGAACGAGCCTGATAAACATCCTTCATTCTCGATTTCCCAGGAATTAATCTTAACAGGGGGACGAATCTGGCTTCCTAGGGACATTCCCCTCACGGCCACCTTACTTTAGGAATACCACACGACTCCAACAGGGGGTCACGCCGGAATCACAAAGACATTAGCACGGATTTCAGAGAACTTCACTTGGACCGGTCTCAGAGAAGATGTCAAGCAATTTGTAACAAATTGCATGGATTGTCAGGTCACTAAGTACCAGACACAGCGCGTCGCAGGACTACTATGCCCCTTACCGGTGCCCCATCGACCTTGGGAGGACCTCTCGTTAGATTTCATTGTCGGTCTGCCGGCGTATCTCGGCAATACCACAATTCTCGTGGTGGTGGACCGTTTTTCGAAGGGGATTCATCTCGGAATGTTACCAACGTCGCACACAGCTCATATGGTGGCATCCTTGTTCGTTGACATGGTGGTTAAAATACATGGGATCCCTCGCAGTTTGGTTTCCGATAGGGATCCCCTCTTTATTAGCAAGTTCTGGCAAGAGCTGTTCAAGGCTAGCGGCACTCATTTACGCATGAGCTCTGCGTATCATCCACAGAGCGATGGACAAACAGAGGTGTTGAACAGGATAGTAGAGCAGTATCTCAGAGCTTTCGTTCACAAGAGACCAAACCGGTGGGGAAAGCTTTTGCCATGGATTGAGTGGTCCCATAACACATCGTGGAATGCCGGTACTGGAACGACTCCTTATGAGGTCACATTTGGGAAGAAGCCCTTCAATTTCCCTGAGTACATCACGGGAACTTCAAACATAGAAGTAGTGGACCACTTACTCACAGACCGAGATGCGACTTTCCAAACCATTCGTAAGAAGCTCCTTAAAGCCCAAGAGATTATGAAGAGGCAAGCAGATAGCAAGCGGCGTGATGCCCAGTATCAAAAGGGTGACTAGGTCCTTCTTCGTCTTCGCCCCCTCCGACAAACTTCTGTGAAAGGACCACAACCCACTGCTGGCAAGCTCGCGAAGCGTTTCTATGGACCCTTCCAGGTGGAAGATCGTATTGGTACCGTGGCTTATAAATTGAAGTTACCTGACTCAGCCAGGATTCACCCTGTATTTCACTGCTCTAAGCTTAAGCCATTTCGTGGGAACTCGGAGCAACATTCAGAATTGAATTTGCCACCCATTTTTATCCATGACCAACCAGTTGTACACCCTTTAGCTATTTTGGATTCCAGGAAAAATCCGGCAACAGGAACTTGGGAGGTGCTAATTCAATGGGAGGGTCTCTCTCCTGATGAGACTTCATGGGAGGATTGGGCACAGTTACAGCAAGACTTCCACCTTGAGGACAAGGTGCGTCTACAAGGGCCGAAGAGTGTTATGAACAGAGAAGCTTCAGGTGGGGACAGTATGGACATAACAACAACTATAGAGGGTATACTCACAAACAAAGAGGTGCAAAAGGAAACAACATTCAAAAGAAGGATAAAAAAGCCCACCTATTTGAAGGATTTCGTCTGAAGATTCCATTTAGAATTGCCAGCTCATGCAATCTTCCAATATCCTCCAGCGGATGCTGCATATCTGAGGGAAGCAGCCATAACAGAATTAGTTATGTAATATTCCTAGGATTATACCAATTCTAGAAGCAAATTATTCCTTCCTAGGATCTATAAATACAATGTAAATAACAGAAGGATAAATAAGAAAAAGCTAGAATTCCTTATCTTGAACTTCTCCTTCCTTCTCTTCTCTGGAGGAGCTGAACCTCTAAATCAGCCTAGTTCATAATAGTTAGAGAGAGTTGAGACATCAGAAGTAGAATGTGCTCTGTCATTCCTAAATTCTGTATAGTAAACTGAAAACTTGTTAGACTCTAGTTGAAGCTTTCATGTTATGATGTTGATCTTAATCATTCACTGATGATGATATTCATTTTGATCTCCATATGGGTTATGTTGAAGTCAAAATTTGCTGTTTATTGAATTCTTTAACCCTTTCTATAATAGCTATTAGAAGCATCTTAGTTGAATTGTCCAAATCGCATTTATATCTTTCTTTGCTATTTATTATTATACTGTATGAATAGAGTTGCATCGATAATATTCTTGCTAATCTTTTTTTAGGTTGTCAAAGAGTTTAAATAAATTAGCAGTACAAAACATCTTACTCTATTCTCACCAAATTATAATATTTTTCCACTTTCCTTCTTTTACTACTTTCATTTTTTATTTTAATTACCGCGACTAATCACATAAAATTTGTGTTTGTTCTTTTTATATTTATATTATTTTTATTTTTATTTTTTGTACAATTTATTACTAGTATAGTAATCGATTCCCTAAATCTACGAAATATAGCTAAAACGGCCCTCACAAATTACAAATTACTAATTTGTGTGTGATGTGGAGTATAATTATATTTATACATTTATTTTTTTTATCTCGTTTTCTTCCTATATATCTCCTCTATTCTCATTACATAACTTTTTTTTTTTACTTTCTTCCTCTTCAACATTTCCCAATAAAGATTATTAAAACAACGTTGCTTGTCAGCAAATATTATAACCATTTCCTTCCTTGGTAAATTGTAGTAGTTGATGTACTATTAGAATTCAGCCTTGGTACAAGGCTCATGTTTATAATGCAAATTGAACATTATAAAGCGATCAGTAGATCACACGAACTTGATTATTGAAAAGATAATTTTTTAACGTAAGAAGTCAATATCTGACCAAATTTTGTTATAGATGGAAATGCATGACAATCAGGTCAACCTATGAAATGGAAACAGGGATAAACCCTAAACCTAATTAAAGTTGCAAATACTCAAAGCTTGCTATCATGTAGAACAAAGGTTGAAACTTGTCTGTCTCCGACGAGTTTCACGAGGAAAAAATGTTACAATTGTAGCAATTTCCCCTCCTTTCGTTTAATTTCATATTAAAGAGGATGGTTTTATCCCTACCAAAAATTTCAAACACATATATCTTATTTTCCACTCAATCAAACTACCAAAGATTAAATGAGTACGGGAAACTATTCTTTTGATACAAATGTTTGAGTAAAATACTAAAATTAATTTAAAAATGAGAGTAATCATGAAGTATTCGAGCGAAATTGAAAATTTGAAATCCTTGACCTTTTTATTTCTTTGTAGAGGATAGTTCTTGTTACGTTGAATATGAATGGGGTAAGTCAAAAGCGTCTAAATATTTTAAATTAATTATGCGCGGATGAAGGCCTAGTCATGTATAACGTGCCTTCCTTTCAAAAGCATGCTAGATTAATTAAGGCCTATGCTTATTTTTATCAAATTATACTAATCAAGTGTTTTTTTTTTTATTTGGTACCACCATAATTAGAACATTAAACTTCTCAATGTCCTCAAGATACTCCCACAAACTTCAATCTTAACTTTAGACTGACTATGAAAATAATTTTTGATTGAGATTTAAGTACACTTAAAACTATTCATTCCTTTTTAAGATTGTATTTTATGAGGTCAAATTCAGATATTTTCTCACAAACTTAACTGGATTATCAATTGAACAACACTCATTGAATAACTAATCAAGTGTTCTAATGTTCCAAGTCTATAAGGTTGGGATCACCAAATTAATGGTCTGAACAAACCTGTAATGTATCCTTTAATGGATCGGTGATGGCTGAATTGGTACTTCTAAATCATGGTTTGATTAATATAACTGTTTAATTTTGTGTCCAATCATATAATAATTTGTCACAAACATGATCAGTTAACATTGACCCATATGTTGAAATTTGTGTTTCTAAGTTTAAACAAAGAAGAAGAAAAAAATTGAAAAGACCTTTATATTTTTTTACTGTGGGAAAGGTCATGTTCATGTTTATGGTATGCCTAACATTAGACCCATTGAGTGCTACAAGTGGGGGACATGGCATGTTACACCAAACACAATTAGTGTTATTGGACCCCATGGCACAACAACAAGAAATGCTTTAGTTTCATTTCTCAGCACGCTTAAACACCTCTCCCTCCAACCCCCCTTTTAATTCTTTTGCCATTTTGCTTCATTTCACCATGAAGTGTCATCATCATTCCACGCTCAACAATCATTTCTTCTTACCCCTTTTCTTTAATTCCTATACCACATTCACTGGTAGATAGATAGAGAACAGTTTTTTTTCCCCTGCTCCTTTAGGTTCAATATATTTTTTATTTTTTATTTTTTCCTTTTTTTTTCTTCTTATGGTCATTGAATTGGATCTTGCCACTTACATCACTACAAGAGGCAGTCCTTTTGACAGGAACAGCATATGTGAGTTTTGTTGAGGGAACATCTTCAAGAAGCAGAACAAGTACTTTACTTTATCCTTTTCCACTTCCTTGATCTGGTGTGTACTACTACTACCCTTACCCTTCTCATCTATTACCACTCTCTACAATCTTTCTTCTTTGAGACTCATTCCATAGAGATAAAAAAGTAAAATTCATGATTTAGCCACAGTGTTTCCTTAGGAGAAAAATATCATCAATGCTTGTTGTCTTTTGATGTTGTAGTTAGAGAATACCAGGAAAAGGAATTTCAGCGTGACACATTGTTAGTGTGATAATCAAGGTTTGAAAATACGGTCTACTAAGACCGTAATTTCGGTGGCCACAACATCAAGATTATTGGAATCAGGTCTCAATTGTGGCCACATATGTCACATTTGTCTGCAATTTCACACAATATCAAGGATCACGACGAAACTGCAACCGTGACTGCGACCGCAATTTAAAATCTTGGTTACAATCTTGGCTCTTTTTGTCTCATGGGCTCTGCTTTTGGTCTGATTCTGATGATATTTTCCTGGGTGTTGTTTACATTTCCGGGATCCGATGCTCAGGATGGTGTCAAGTCAGCTCATGTTCTTGACCTAATCATAAGAGATCACACATTCAAGGCATTGGACAAGAACTTCAAGACAGCAATACCACAATCAGTGGACTTGCCTTCAAATCTTTCAGGCATTGGAGTTGATGCTGTGAGGTTCAGATGTGGCAGTTTGAGAAGGTATGGTGCACACTTGAAGGAGTTTCATCTTGGTACTGGTGTAACTGTGCATCCATGTATTGAGAGGGTCATGCTGATTAGACAAAACATGGGGTATAATTGGTCTTCTATATATTATGCTAACTATGATCTCTCTGGGTACCAACTTGTGTCTCCAATTGTGGGACTCCTAGCTTACAATGCTGATGAAGATGCAAACTCAAGCAACCCTTTTCAGCTTGGGATTGTGGCTGGAGAAAAGCCTATGACAATTGACTTCACCAATGCCACAAGGATGAACCAAGAAGGTGGGATCAAGCCCTTGTGTGCTAGTTTCGAAGGTGACGGAAGAATGACACTAGCAAAAGCACCAAACCCTTCAAGACCACTTGTTTGTGTTGCTAAGAGGCATGGCCATTTTGGCTTGGTTGTGGAGTACTCACCGCCGGATCAGTTCAGGAATAAGCCCTTGAGCCGGTGGAAAGTGGCGGTCGGGAGCACCATTGGCGCCGCTTTGGGTGCTTTTCTTTTAGGCCTTCTTCTTGTGGCAATGCTTGTTAGGGTGAAGAAGAGATCAAGAATGGTGGAGATGGAGAGGAGGGCCTATGAAGAAGAAGCCCTTCAGGTTTCAATGGTTGGACATGTGAGGGCTCCTACTGCACTTGGCACCCGAACCACACCTATAATTGAGCATGAGTATATGCCTCATCATCATCCTCGTTGAATATAGTTTCTTTCTGTTGCTGATCAATCAATTTTGTAACATTGTAAGATGAAATTCAAATCAATCTGTGTTGCTGATCAACCCAATTTTGTAACATCAAGATGACTTTCAATCAAATTTGTCATAGGCCAAAAAAACTATGAAATGTTTCATAGTCTTGCTTATCAATCAATTTTGTAACATTGTAAGATGACATCAGAACCAAATTGTGTTGCTGATCAATCAACTTTGTAACAATAAGATGACTTCCAATCAAATTGTTTCATTATGTTGCTGCGATCAATCAATTTTGTAACATTAAGATGACATTCTATCAAATTTACCATAGGCCAGAACTTAAAATTGTATTTCTAGTTCCTACAAGAATCTTTATAGGTTCCATTTTAGAAATAGAGGACCTGGATTCCCTCATTCTGCTGATTACAATGCTTGGATCCACAATTTCTTACTCCAATTATACTCTTCTCATTATATTATCAGACAAAATCGGGTATATGTCTTCATATCATGAATGTCTACCACCAACGTTCACATTTTTTGAGTTTGATCAGCATATACTTAATCGTGCTATAAGAGTCATATTAAATAAGGAAAAAAGAACTGCAAAAACTAGCAGTTTTTTGCCCCTTACAGTTTTAGAAGTACTTGTACATCTGAGTTGCTTGAAGCCAGAGAGGCATGAACTATTATTTTGTTGTTCGAAAGTCAAAAGAAGCATAACAATTTCATAGACGTGAAGTCTCCGGTGCAGTTTGACCATTGAGCAACAAATGTGTTTTGACTACAATTGATCAAAATATTTATATCATAGTGGTGTTAGCTCTGCAGTTCTTTAATTTAACCTACTAAGTTCGAGAAGTAATAATAAATTTTAGAATAAATTATACTCATCCCTTTTGAAGTTAACGTTTATTATACTTAAATCTCCTCCCTGAAATCGGATTTCTTTTGTCTCCCCTAAATAGTTACCGTTACTAACGGTGTTAATTTTTTGTGAAATGCCCAGTCCAAGTTCACGCTGGGTTTTGCCTATGAAAACGTCAACTCGCTCCTCACCTCTCCCGTCAACTCCATCGCCTTCGACAAGCACAACAACTTTACTGTCACTGCCTCTTGTGACACCGACTACGATCTCTTGCAGTGTCGCGGCGACTTCACCAACAATCAATGCTCTCATTGCGTGTCACATGCAGTCACCCAACTCGGCAACCTTTGCATCACCTCCTGTGACGGCTCATTGCAGCTCGACAACTGAATCGTCAAGTACAACAATGCCACCTTTATCGGGGTTGAGGATGTGACGGCGGAGCTACTAGATCCTCACTTCTTTCTCTTTTTTCTCGTTATTTTTTACAGTGTTAGTGGGTCAGGGGATCACACGTTAATGGATGGTAAAAAATCAAGGGAGTCTTGTGTATGATAAAAAAAGGAGTGAGCTTGAGTGTAATAAACACTAACCTCAAGAGGTGTGTGTGCAATTTACTCTAAATTTTATCATAATCTTTAACTATGTTTGGATACACCAACATAGTCCTCAATAGCTTAGGAATTGAGACTAAAGGGTAGTTAATAAACACTATCATCCACTCTTAATCCACTCAAACACTTTTTAGTACAGATAAAATCGAATACTAAAGTGAATAATATCTTGGATGTGGTGACCCTAACTACTTAAGTTTATAATATATTAGTGTTGCTACTTATTTCTCTTTTTTAATTTTTTAGTTTTTTTAAATAATAAAGATCATCATTTCCTAACTGTATCTATATCTTGAGATTTCTAAGGGGGAGTTTGGTTTGATTGTTTTCTATTTTTATTTTCACTGAAAATAGAAAATGGTGATGAAAATGCGTTTGGTTGAATTTTTGAAAATGAAAATATTTTCTCAAATAAATCAAAAACTGGAAACAATAAAATCTCGTTTTTAGTTGAAACCAAGAACCTCATTTTGGGTACAATGAAAACGCGGTGACAAAAAATGTAATTTTAAATAAATCTAAAAATACATTTCTGAATTCTAATCTTCTGAAAATAAAAACAATTTTTAGAAAATGAAAACAGGAAATGAAAACAGAAAATCAAAATACAAACTAAACACATCTTAAATTTCCGTTTTCCATCCCATTCTCGTATCCATACCCGTATATGTCCCCCGTTTCCATTTTGGTGCATCCTAGCTCGGCCAAGGGAGTGCAATGCCCTTCACTTGTGCATCATGCGGAAACAGACCAGAAACAGATCACCATGTTTTTGTTGGCTGCTGCAACATTGAAGCAGTTTGGGAGAAAGCTTCCTTATGGCACATCATCAATACTGTTCGCAACACGGTAGATGACATGAAGAGCTTAATATTCCACATTCTCAAGACCTGCTTGTTAAGATTTGACTGTTGAAACTGCCTAACAAATTATAGTAGATAAGATTTTTATGCTATTTTTAAGGAAAAAAATAAAAGTCATGTTGACTGATAGGATAAAACAGTTTTGATCCTATTCTCTAGGCATGATTTGTTAGTGGTGTTATCTTTCTGTTAGTGATGTTATCTTTTGGTTAGCAGTTGTTATCTTTTCCATGCTTTTAAATACGTTACTTCATATCAGAATAATGTAAGCCTTTGCAGTCTCAATTTCTTTCTTTATGCTCCCTTTTATTGCTTAATATTTCTGCCTACTCTTATTAAAAAAAATAACAAATTGGTATCTAGAGCTCTTATCTTTAAGGGATCTGTGAGTTGAGAGAAATCACAATGGAGGGAGAAACATCATACACAGCAGGTTCACCACCAATTTTTGATGGTGAGGAGTACGAATTATGGGCTGCAAGGATGACTGCTCATCTTGAAGCTTTGGATCTTTGGGAGGTAGTAGAAGAAAACTATGATGTTCTTGAACTACCTTTAGATCCAACGGTGGCTCAGATGAAGAATCACAGAGAAAGGAAGACTAAAAAGGCTAAGGCTAAAAATTGCCTTTTCTCTACTGTGTCAAAAATTATTTTTACAAGAATTATGAATTTCAAGTCTGCCAAACAGATTTGGGATTATCTCAGATCAGAATATCAAGGCTGTGAAAGAACCAAAGGCATGCAAGTACTCAACTTGGGCAGAGAATTCGAGATGCAGAGCATGAAAGAGACTGAAACAATTAAAGGCTACGCTGACCGGCTGTTAGGCATAGCAAATAGAGTGAGGCTTCTTGGGAAGGACTTTCCTGATGAAAGAATAGTGCAAAAAATCCTGGTCACTATACCCGAGAAGTATGAATCAAAGATATCAGCATTGGAGGAGTCTAAAGACCTTTCAACCATCACCTTGGGAGACCTCATAAATGCTCTACAAGCCCAGGAGCAGAGAAGAATGATGAGACAAGAGGAGATGGTACAAGGTGCGTTTCATACGAAAGCACAAAATTCAAGAGGTGGCAAAGACAAGAAGAATAACAAATGGAGGAACAAAAAACCAAAAGGCTCCAACAAGCAGCAAGGTGAGACCTTTCCTCCTTGTCCGCATTGCAAAAAGACAAATCATCCTGAAAGAAAATGTTGGTGGAGGCCAGATGTCAAGTGCAGAAAGTGTGGCAATATGGGACATGTAGAGCGAATATGCAAGTCCAAATCAGAGGAAGCAAAGGTGGTTGCGGAGGAACAAGAAGATGAGCAACTCTTTGTTGCAACATGCTTTGCCACAAGCAATAGTTCCAGTGATTCATGGTTAATAGACAGCGGCTGCACAAACCATATGACCAATGACCTGAACCTCTTTAAAAAACTTGACAAAACCATTGTTTCCAAAGTAAAAATTGGAAATGGTGATTTCATCTCAGTCAAGGGAAAAGGGACTGTTGCTATTGAAAGCTTGACAGGTTTGAAATATATCTCTGATGTCTTATATGTGCCTGACATTGATCAAAATCTACTTAGTGTTGCTCAGCTTGTAGAGAAAGGCTTCAAAGTTATATTTGAAGAAAATTGGTGCTTGATCAAAGATGCAAAAGGAAAAGACGTATTCAAGGTGAAAATGAGGGCTAAAAGCTATGCTTTAAATCTAATGGAGGAGAAGCAAATAGCTTTCTCAAGCATGGCCACCAATGTTGAACTATGGCACAAAAGGCTCGGACACTTCCATCTTGCTGGACTTTTATACATGCAAAAACATGCCTTGGTGAAAGGTGTGTCAATGCTTGAAGACAAGTTAGCCGATTGCGTGGCTTGCCAATATGGTAAGCTAGTCAGGAAACCATTTCCTCAATCAACTTGGAGAGCAACTCAAAAGCTGCAATTAGTTCACACAGATGTTGGAGGACCTCAGAGAGTATTATCTTTAAATGGTAATAAATATTATATTACATTTATTGATGATCATACTAGATTTTGTTGGATTTATTTCTTTAAATCCAAGACTGAGGTTGCTAATATTTTCTGGAAATTTAAAGCATTGGTGGAGAATCAAAGTGATTGCAGGTTGCAAACAATAAGGTCTGACAATGGGAAGGAATACAAAAATGATGTTTTTGATAAATTTTGTGAAGAAGCTGACATTGAGCACCAACTCACCGTACCTTACACCCCACAACAAAATGGTGTGAGTGAGAGAAAAAATAGAAGTATCATGGAGATGACAAGGTGTATGCTGCATGAAAAGGAGTTGCCAAAGGAGCTATGGGCGGAGGCTGCAAACACTGCAGTATTTTTGCTGAATAGACTACCTACAAGAGTTCTGCACAAAAAAAACTCCATTTGAAGGCTGGTTTGGTTACAAACCAGATTTACAAAATCTAAAAATCTTTGGTTGTGTTTGTTTCTCTTATGTTCCACAGGTTAAAAGGGACAAACTTGATAAAAAGGCAGAACCCGGAGTTTTCATTGGATACAGCAACACCTCCAAAGCTTACAGAATTTTCCAACCTCAAAATGGGAAAATTCTTGTGAGTAGAGATGTCAAATTTATGGAAGATCAACAATGGAGTTGGGATGAGCCAATAAGGAAGCAGCTGCCAGAAATCCCACAGTTCCTTGATGATGATGTAGATGACATTCCTGTCAGAGGTACAAGATCTTTATCTGAGATTTATCAAAAGAGTAATGTAGCTGTCCTAGAACCTGCAGAATTTGAAGAAGCTGAAAAGGATGACAAGTGGATAAATGCTATGAAGGAAGAGTTGAAGATGATAGAAAAAAATGACACATGGGAGCTAGTGGACAGACCTCAACACAAACAACCTATAGGGGTAAAATGGGTTTATAGAACCAAACTTAATCCAGATGGTTCTGTAAATAAATACAAGGCCAGGTTGGTGGTGAAAGGCTATGCTCAGGTGTTTGGAGTGGATTTTTCAGAAACCTTTGCTCCAGTTGCACGTCTTGATACAATTAGAATGCTACTTGCCTTGACTGCACATAAAAGGTGGAAAGTTTATCATTTAGATGTAAAATCTGCCTTTCTAAATGGTTACTTGCAGGAGGAGATTTATGTAGAGCAACCTGAGGGGTTTCAAATCAAAGGAGAGGAGCAGAAAGTTTACAAGTTGAAAAAAGCATTATATGGTCTTAAACAGGCTCCTAGGGCCTGGTACAGCAGGATAGATGATCATCTTCAAGATCTTGGATTTGTCAAAAGTCCAAGTGAGGCTGCATTATATGTGAAATTGGTAGATGCAAATTTAATCATTATTGCTGTCTATGTTGATGATTTACTTGTGACAGGAAGTGATGAGAAACTCATAAAGGAGTTTAAAGCTGAAATGTTTAAAGCATTTGAAATGTCAGATCTTGGCTTAATGAGTTTCTTTTTGGGAATGGAGGTGAAACAAGATCATGGTGGAATCCTCATTCACCAAAAGAAGTATGCAAGGGAAATACTCAAGAAGTTTCATATGGAGGACTGCAAAAGCACTACATCTCCAATGAACCAAAAGGAGAAATTTAGCAAGGATGATGGAGCTGATAAAGTTGACGAAATGCATTACAGAAGCTTGATTGGTTGTTTAATATATCTTACTGCAACCAGACCTGACATTTTGTTTGCAGTAAGTATACTTTCAAGGTTCATGCATTGTGCTAGTGAAGTTCATCTTCAAGCTGCCAAACGAGTTATTAGATATGTTAAAGGCACTTTAGACTATGGTATAATGTACTCTCATTCTCATAATTTTAAGCTCTATGGATATTCTGATAGTGACTGGGCAGGTTGTATTGATGACATGAGAAGCACCTCTGGTTATTGTTTTTCCTTTGGTTCTGGAGTCTTTTCTTGGTGTTCTAAAAAGCAAGAAGTTGTAGCTCAATCAACTGCAGAAGCAGAGTATGTAGCTGCTGTTGCTGCAGTGAATCAAGCTCTTTGGATCAGGAAAATTATGACAGATTTGCATATGAAACAAGAAGAAAGCACACAGATTTTTGTGGACAACCAGGCTGCAATCTCACTTGCTAATGATCCAGTGTTTCATGGCAAAACTAAACATTTCAAGATAAAGCTTTTTCTTCTAAGAGAAGTTCAAAGGGAAGGAGAAGTGAAGTTATTGTACTGCAAAACAGAGAATCAAAGTGCTGACATTCTGACCAAGGCACTTCCAAAAGCCAAATTTGAATACTTGAGACAAAAGCTTGGAGTTTGCAGTTCCAAAGTCAAGGAGGAGTGTTAAGATTTGACTGTTGAAACTGCCTAACAAATTATAGTAGATAAGATTTTTATGCTATTTTTAAGGAAAAAATAAAAGTCATGTTGACTGATAGGATAAAGCAGTTTTGATCCTATTCTCTAGGCATGATTTGTTAGTGGTGTTATCTTTCTGTTAGTGATGTTATCTGTTTGTTAGCAGTTGTTATCTTTTCCATGCTTTTAAATACGTTACTTCATATCAGAATAATGTAAGCCTTTGCAGTCTCAATTTCTTTCTTTATGCTCCCTTTTATTGTTTAATATTTCTGCCTACTCTTATTAAAAAAAAACAACACTGCTCACCAACTCAAGTGGAAAAATTTGTAGCTATCCTTTGGGTTCTTTGGCGAAGACGAACTGAGCAAGTATGGGACATAGTTGTGAAGCCACCAAATATCTCTGTGCAATTCGCTTTCCAAAACCTCCATGATTGGAAGACCATCCATGGCAGGCGTCAACACAACAGCCCTCAACACGCAAATTGCACCAGAATACATAAAATGCAATGTAGATGCTGCCATTTTCCAAGACTCAAATGGTCACTTCATCAGATCTAAAACCAGCTAGTATCAAGGTATTCCCACCCCACAAGAGGCAAAGGCCTCCTCACTTCTTGAAGCCATATCTTGGGCTTCTGAAATTCATCTCCAAAACATCATTTTTGAAATTGACTCTAAAGCAAATGTGGATGTCTTGAGCTTGAAAAATTTCACAAACTCAGAAGCAGGATAATTCTTAGGTGTTGTGCTAGAAAATTATCACATCTAAAAAATTGTAGTGTGCAGTTTGTCAGTAGAAAAGTCAATCAAGTTACTCGTTGCTTAGTAAGGACATCTAGATCTTTTGGTTGCCAGTATGTTTTTTTTTTTTTTCTGTTTAACTTGTATTGAACCTTATATTCTACATAAAATAACATAAGTTTGTACCCTTAAAAAAAGATATTTTTTATTGTCATTAACACAAAAAGTGAATGCATAATGCAATGCAACTATCAGTATAAAAATAATATCACATTCACTTAAACTATTGTTGACCTTTATTGCTTCAAATACTTGAACTCATCAATAATTGAATCAAAAATAAAATTTTCAGCTATTTCTTGTTCAATGTAAATAATTACATTATCGGCAAAAAATTCATCTTTCATCTTATTACATAATCTTATTTTGATAATCTTCGTTGCTAGAAATGATCTTTCTGTTATAGTTATAGATGCTGAAGAGTTAAAATAACATAAACTAAATGCTTAATCGTCAAATAATGTAATATTTTTGCTTATATTTAATTACAAATGAATAATAATATATGATTAGTTTTTTTTTACAAAATAGTTAATTTCAAATGAAAATAAATTTTATTTTTTAATTCCATTCAAATCTTAAATATTCTAAATATTATTATTATTATTATTATTATTATTATTTCTACATTTGTTCTATCAGTAATCATGTTTTAAACAATTAACTTTGGGCCAACCGCAAGTTACTGCAGCTAGTTAAAGGTCCAAGAGAAAGATTATTGCACCAAAGCATATAAAAGACTGTCGATTGAAGGTTTAACCGATCTATTATCGGGTGCTCTTTTGGTACTATAGTATTGGTTAGATTAATTTTAATGTAGTATATTGCACTTTGCATTCTGTTATTTGTTTTAGAATCTAAGTCTGCTATATTATCCCCTCACGTAAGTATTGAGAAAGAATCAAGAAAAGTATTTACTCGTTTCCCATCTCTTCTTCTAAGGATGAGACTCCTAGTACTCCAATTCTAGGAACTGTTACTGTTATTCTTCGTTTATCCAAACAAAATGTGTGCCTTTGAGGAAGCTTAAGGAGGAAGAGAGAGAAAGGGCAAACAATGTTAATTATGATGAAGAAGAAAACTTCCACTCATATTATATATAAGGTTAATTAAGTAATTAAGAAAGATGAAAAGAAAGAAAAATATCACGAGTTCAATATATTTTACTAATAAAAACTAACAAATTAACCATTAGTATTTACATATAAAAAAAAAACTTGTGCACAAGACACGCTAATTAAAGAACATGCATGCCGAAGAAGATAGAAGTTTGTGGTAGAGGGGAAACCATACTTTATATAATTTTGCAAAAAAAAAAAAAAAAACCCTTACATAAACATGACATGGATGATATGCAAAAGTAAAAACTCAATTAATCATGTTGAATTATTAACGATGTAAGTAACTACTATCTATTTGATGAGAATTACTATCATAATTTTGAACTCGTTAACCGTTGAATCATTGCGAAATTTAAACATCAGGTTCGAAACTTATTTTTGTACATTCTCGCCGTTGGAATTTTTGAAATAATGTCTATGGTGAGAGAAAAATTCCTCGCACGGAGACAATGAAATGGAGGCTCCAGTCCCTTCTTCTTCTCTCTAATGCTTAGAAATCCTAACAGAGCAGTCAGAGGAAAAGCTTGAAAAATCTTAAGGAATCGCTAGAGATGTCATTATCATTGTCGGACTACACACGCGAGCCCAATTAGAGATGAGAGATGATTTTATCAAATTGTGATTTATTTTGGGATGTTTACTGTATTGTAATTTTTCCTTACAATTATAATTACGAGATTATTATGTTTGATGGGCCAATTGATGTCTTGATGCCAATTGGTTGATAAAATTAAGTGCTCTTGATGTTTTCATGTTTTTGACCTATTATTTTGATTTATTTGATTTTGATAAGAGTATGTGAAATTGTTTGAGTGGTTTAATCATATGAACATAACATATTAATATTATTACTGTGTGACATGTATATGATGCATGAGACGCGATAACATGTTGTCTTGAGATTATGGAAGTGTGATGAACTGTATGTAAGTGACAAGTTGAGTATGTGTTAAATTGTGATATCACACATGTATTGGGATGTTTTGTGCATTGAATTGTGAGCTATGAATCGTACAATCACACAACTGTAAGATTCTTTAAGGGCGACGAGTTAATGCATGACGAGACTTGTGATGGGATCCATTGTGGGAATCCGACAAGTTTAATCACTTTGAGGCGCAACAAGTTAAAATTATTTTGAGAACAATTGATGAATCGTGTGTTTTGTGCAATTCATAGATAGAGTTTGGGTGCTAAAATGTTTTCTGGGTTGGATCTGAATCAAGAAGGAAAGACCCTGACGGACTTTTTGGAGTTTAGGCCTTGGGGGTAAATACAACCCGTTTGAGTGCTTTATTAAGCATGTATTGATCCTACATGGTTGGAGCATTCTTGCAAAACAGCGTGACTCTGACTGGTCTTCCTATGATTTTACCTAGTGAGAGTGACCTAACTTACTAGCTCGTGATTTGCCTTGTCATGTGCTTCTGGGGGATCGACGAGGTTTTTCACTGATATGGTACCACATTGTACATAAGATTGAATCTTCACATATCTGTTGCATAAGGCCTGTGTAATGATCATTGTGACATATTACGTGATGGTGTGTAATGAATTGTGATAAGTTGAGCTTGTTATACTTATATTATGTGTGTGTGTGTGTGTGTGTGTGTGTGTGTGTGTGTGTGTGTGTGTACTTTTGTTAATCTCTACCTATTTAGGAATGTGATAACTCACTGCATGTGTGTCATTTGTGTTTGGATCCTGTGATGATCTCAAATCTTATATTCGTGGTAGCAGATGGTTAGGTGGATGAATTTAAAGAACCTCGTGCTAGAGGGTGCTAAGACACAATATTTTGATAGGATGTGACATTGCGGCATGGGTTTTTATTTCAATTGCATGATGTTCTAAATATGTTATTTTACTTTATTTTATTTTGCTGCTTAACTTGAGTTCCTTTGTAAACTTGGACGGCTTTGTTCTGAGCCAAATATGTTTTTAATAAGGTTTATTTAGTAATAGTGAATCGAATGTGACCTTTTTACCCACGTGAATTTGTTTACGTGATTTGAATAAATTTGGTTTAATTAAATTCCACAATTTTTATATGTTTTTCTTATTTATATATATGTCGGGATAAAGGGTGTCACAATATCAATTGTCCATTCACTGCTTTGAGTGTTTGTTTTCTCACCTTTGCACACACTAGCTCTATAGTTTAATTTATATTGAATTTATATTTATGTGTCACCATGTTACAAAAATTTGATTCAAATCATTAATTGTTAAAAAATTGATATATATAAACCCTGAGTACAGTCAAAGTTCTTGCGGACTCGACACTCAGTCTTACCGTTTTAAAATATGATGTGAATCCCTTTTGTCTTGCTTCAATTCGGATCAATTCAAGAATGAAATTTGCACACTAATTGAGCCAAAAATGTATTTTGACTTTTATTCGTTTCTCAGCTTATAGAACTCAGATTATAACGGTTTCAAAACAAGGTGAAAGAGGACGTTCTGAAACGTAATTTAGGCCTAAAAAAAGGATAAGTAAAATGAGAGATATGCAAATAAGAAATTCGAACAAAATTATAAAATTAGCATTGCGGAAATTAAATAAGGAAACAGAAAATGTAAAAGGAAGAACAAGATAGGTGCTACAAACAATGATGTTTGATAAGCCTTGAGGATCGCCACAAGAATTGAGCAATTCTTGATAAGATCAAGTGGTTCAAGGAAGAACCATAGCAGAGACAATTCTCACGATTTAATGATAAAAACCAGCCAAAAGTCCATGTCCATTTACTTCACAATTGATTTATACTCATATACTTGATAGAAAATAAAAGAAAAATGAAATCTAAACATTATAAGTATAACTAAAATGTCTTAGTGGTTAAGTGAGATATACTTAAGCTTGAGGTCTAAGTCTTAAAACTAGCTACAATCACTTTATTATTTTTTTATTTATTAAATATCTTAGTTAATTATCTTCTATTCTCACTCCAACCAAGCAATACATGTGACTATATGTTGCAAAGCTTGGGTCTTTTTTAGCTCTTGCTCTTATCATGCTAAAAATAAATACCCTAGTTTTATTCAACTCGGACACATTATTTCCACAAAATCAAAAGGACAAACAACTTCTTTCAACAGGAAATTACCCGTTTTAACATCCACTCTTTGTTAAATAGACTCTTGTAGTTTCAGTTTTGACCACTATATAACCCATCTTAATTTTTAATATGTGGAAAATAAATTACTCAAAAAACTTCAACACATGGCGTGATATAAAGCACCAATTGTAGTAATTTGCCACATGCTTAAAATTTCAAGCCATATATATAGGGACTATATTTAGCAAACATAATGAAAGTTTAACTTCAAAATTAAGGCCAAAACCAAAACTACGAAGGAGTCTATTTATAAAAGAGTGAGAAGTTAAAAGAGGTAATTTATGAATTGTATTTTTTTTTTCTCTTCCTTAATTTTATAGCCAAAGGAAATCCTGGCTCGGTGCTGTCAACGGTGCTGTCAACAAAGGAGAGTCCATAAAATCAGATTGGGAATTATTTGTTGCATCCCATTGATCATAGGAAGAAGGATCCATTGATGTTAATGTTGAAAAATCTCCATGCACTTGATCAGCATTATTCAGCTTGTAACCACCACCAATCCTTTCACCAAAGAAAGTACTCTTGTCCATAACCTGAGGCTCATGAACATTTTGCAACTGTTGCATGTTTTGGCTTTCTAGAGGGGGAAAATTGTTCATGTTGTTGTCAAAGAGATTATTATTATTCTTGTCCAGAGAAACCCTTCCACCAACATAGAAATTCTTGTCCATAACCTGAGGCTGAACACTTTGCATCTGCTGCATGTTTTGGCTTGCTAGAAGAGGAGGAACACTATTAATATTCATGTTGTTGTTGCCAAAGAGATTATTATTATTCTTGTCCAAAGAAACCCTTCCACCACCAAAGAAATTGTTGCTGTCCACCACCTGAGGCTGAAGAACATTTTGCACCTGCTGCTGGTTTTGGTTTCCTAGAGGAACAACAACATTCATGTTGTGCATCAAACCATTTGACCCTATTTCTCCAGAATTATTGTTGTCACTGATCACATTAAGAGTCTGGTTTTGATTATTCACAGCTGGTGGTTGACCAATAGTAAGAGACTGATTTTGACTCGCAACTGGTGCTGAAATGCTCATAGGTTGACCAATAGTAAGAGACTGATTTTGACTCACAACAGGTGCTGAAATGTTCATAGGTTGACCAATAGTAGTAAGAGACTGATTTTGACTCACAACTGGTGCTGAAATGTTCATAGGTTGACCAATAGTAAGAGCCTGATTTTGACTCACAACTGGTGCTGAAATGTTCATAGGTTGACCAATAGGAAGATTCTGAGTCTGAGACTGATTCACAACTGGTGCAGAAGTGTGCATAGATTGACCAAGAGCCACATTAACATTGTTTTTAGGATTTCCACGTCCAAGCTGTGAAGAGCTTGAGCCTCCACCATCACCACCAACCACTTGCACAGCGTTGTTGTGGTTGTTGTTGTCATTATTGTATATGCATGCCAGCTGATGATTGTTCCTCACATTCATGTCACTGAATCCAAAGCTGGTTTCATTATAAGGGCACTGAGGGCTATGACAGGAATAGGTCTCATGAGGAATTGGGATGCCTTGAACTTCCTTTCTCTTGTTAGCACCATGATCTGGTGGCAAAACAATGCCATTGTTCATTGTAACCATGCTATTATCATTGCTAATACCATTAGCAAAATTGCTAGTTATTGGTGGTGGATTATTTTGCCCTCCCAGAAAACTTCTACCATCACCATTATCAACATTGCTATTAAGGGGCGGATAATTTTGCCCGCCAATGAAATTTCTAGCACCACCATTACCAACATTGCTTGTTGGTTGTGGATTATGACTACTTAGGCCACCAAGAAAATTTCTAGCAGTTCCACTTGCTAGAAGCATACTATTATTACTATGAGCAGCAACATTGGAAGTTGGTGGTGGGTTATGACTACTTTGGCCCCCAAGAAAGTTCCTAGCACGAGCACCACTTCCTTCAATATCATAACCACGAATCTCATGATGAGGCCTTCTGATAATTGGTTGGGCTGGGAACAAATGAGGGTGCAATCTTCTAGCAAGGGTTTCTTCACGTTTCACAACAGCACTCCAAATAGCAGTCTCCTTGGCAGTGAGCTTGTCCTGAAGGGTCCTCGAAAGCCGCACTATGTTCTTGATCTTGGTGATGTCAGGGGAGATGTGCTTGATCACTGCGGTCAGCACGCACAGCTTCCATACCTAAAAGTTAATGTTTACCAATAAAATAAAAATAAAAACATAAATATTTTTTGCAAACTAAATTTGCAAACTAATATTAACCGTAATTAATAATTAATATTTGTCGATATAAAAATAAAAAAACACATCTTTCACACCTTCTTGAGGTCATGGGGCTTCCTGTAGGGAGGTGGGCCTGGGTCAGCAGCAAAGCCTAGCTCGGGCCACCAGATCTCAAACCCAGTGGGCCACCAGGGTGGGGGAACACCCTTGTCCAGAGGGTACCTCCTCTGAGGGGGATCACAGTGCTGCATCAGACATGACAAGAGTGACCCTAGGGTTGTGTCTGGGAGATCACTCAAACGGTAGGCTGATGATGGGTCTCCCCTGAATTCATTACCTAGGTCGTCAAACCCAGTTTCTTCATCATACCTAGCACACCAAATCCATGAAACATGTAAGGAAAGAGTGTAAATAAATAAATTTCAATATATGCATGTAATTGTATTACTAAATAGTAAAAGTACAAGCCTTAATAATTTGTGTAATAAAAATTTGCAATAAAGATTAACACAGATTATTGAGATAAAATTTTAATTCTGATCAAAGAACTACACCAAGAACACTTAGAAATATATATATATATATATATATATATATATATATATATATATATATATATATATATATATATATATATTCTATTATATTTGTATGCATGTAACTACTTTAAATTGTGTCTTGACGTAAATCATACGGTTTTCACACTATCTCAAATAATCTTTCAAACAGTGAATAGCAGAATCTATTGTAATAAGAGAAAGATGCACTATTTAACACATTCTTAATTATTGGTAAAAATTTATTTAAAAGTCAAAAAAATTATTAATTTTACTTCTAACATCTCCTTATAATAACAATAAAGCTATTAGAATAATGTGTTCAAAAAATTTTACTCCTAACATCTCCTTATAATAACAACAATAAGAATTTAGAAGTTAATCTAAAAGAAATAAAAATTCAAGATACTATATAAAAAAAATGCAAAAATTGTGGCAAATATATGTTTTTTAATTATAAAACTTACATATATTGTCTGTAAAATATTTTTAAACAAAATGTCTAATAAGAATTTACTTTATCACCAATAACATAATACTTTTTAGAGTCAAATTTTTTTAGTAGATGTGTGTGTATATAAAAAAGTTTTTACCTCAACATTGCAGCAGGACCATTACGATCAAACTTAACCCTTTCCTTCCACCAACCACGAAGGTTATCAGAAGCACCACTCACTGGCTTCCCCTTATCAGGAATTATGCCATAAACAAAACCCCTTACATCACAAACCTCCATCATCTTGAGCATGTTCTTCAGCACAATGTCTTGTGCACGAGTCAAGGCCTTCTTCTTCATCATCTCCACTGTTTGCCCTTGTTCTTTCTCCTTTCTCTCATCCTTAAGTTTCTTCAGCAGTATCTGGTCTCTCCACATCCTCTTCTCGAGTTCCTCAATCGTTAATACTTGTTTTTGCCGATTATGATCATCATCTTCTTCTTCTTCAATCATTCCTTCTTCTTCAATCGATTCTTCTTCAACGGTTCTCATTGAAGTGTCCAAGAGATCAATAGTCATGTTGTGATCATCCATAGAATCCATTGCTTGTAATGATGACTTTTCTTTCATTTTTCTGTAAAAGATGTATACAAAAATTAAAAAAGCTTATTACATGATCAACCTTGCATTGTGGTACGTATATCAAATTTCAACACTCATTTTGAAAGAAGATTAAAAAATAAAAATATTTTTTAACCCTAGAAAATCATCATATAAAGGAAAAATGTGAATAAATTATTAGGAAATATAATTCTTCTTATATCTTACACAGTGAGGATCTATGTGTTGTCAAATTCATTATCCTGAAAAATAACATATAACTAATTATCAGTGAAAAAATTACACTATATATCAACTAATTAAAATTATAGTAAATATGATTTTTTAGATAATTATTATAAAATTTAACAAATGTTTTTTTACAGAGATTAAATGCCAATGCTATTGCATATACTATTTACTTTTATAATAGTTATAGAGGGATAATTCTCTTTATAGATAATTTTTATAAAAAAATTCACATAGAAGGCACTGGAAGACTAGAGAAAGAAAAGTGAGGGTATGACTCTGAAAGAGATAAAAAAAAAATTATATAAATTGCTATATAATTTTCTTATATGAATATAGTATCTGTAAATAATATGGATCGATGTACAGAATTAGGCAGAGAACTTTTAGAGTGGCCTTGTACAAATTCAACAGTGTAGGAAAATGTGAAATTAATTTCTCTAAACATAAAACATGTTGCAACTGGTTTATTTTTTAAATGAATTTTTTTAACCACAACAGAAAACATTACAATAAAAGGATTATTTAAATTCATCGTGCTTTCAACCAAAAAGAAATCGATCATCATTCTAATAAAAGATCTGAAAAAAAAAAACTCTTGCTTATATTTGGGAATTTAGCTGCCAAGAATCCAAAAGCCTGAAATTTTATGCTCAAATGTCTGCATAATTAATTACATGGCACTAGTTAAACGTTTGCCAACATTATGAATGGTGTCTCTGATTGATGCAACACAATGCCTTGGTTAATGTAAAACTCATAAAATTGGGTGTGGTACAATAAAATTACACATTGGGTGTGGTACAATAAAATTACACTGAGATATGATGAATGGAATGAAACACAAATTATACACAGAAAAATGTATGAACTATTTCCCACATGTGAATTTTTCTGTTGAAAATGACCGTATACTCAATTTGGATGATAGCAAGTGATTTTATTTTATTTTTAAATAAAAACGACAGTTTTGCGATTCTTCCTAGTCAAATTGAACTGAATCAAGCAAATAATCAAATATTAAATGGAAAATGGAAGAGGCAAGAAATCAAGCAAAGTGGTGAAAAGCATAGCTAGGTTGAATCATACCAGCAGCAATAGAAGAATTGGAAGGAGGACAAGGGTATATGGTTCAGTACTTGAGAATGAAATGGTTAAGCAAAACAATAGATAGACATTATTGTCACAAGAAAGTAGTCTTATATAGAAAATGCAAAACAATTATGACCACAACATCAAGATTTTTGGAATCAGGTCTCAATTGTGACCACATATGTCACATTTGTATAAAATTTCACGTAATATCAAGGATCATGACGAAACTGCAACCGTGACTGCATTGCAATTTAAAATCTTGGTTACAATCTTGGCTCTTTTTTGTCTCATGGGTCTGCTTTTGGTCTGATTCTGATGATATTTTCCTGGGTGTCATTTACATTTCTGGGATCCGATGCTCAGGATGGTGTCAAGTCAGCTCATGTTCTTGACCTAATCATAAGAGATCACACATTCAAGGCATTGAACAAGAACTTCAAGACAGCAATACCACAATCAGTGGACTTGCCTTCAAATCTTTCAGGCATTGGAGTTGATGCTGTGACGTTCAGATGTGGAAGATTGAGAAGGTATGGTGCACACTTGAAGGAGTTCCATGTATTGAGAAGGTATGCTGATTAGACAAAACATGGGGTACAATTGGTCTTCTATATATTATGCTAACTATGATCTCTCTGGGTACCAACTTGTGTCTCCAATTGTGGGACTCCTAGCTTACAATGCTGATGAAGATGCAAACTCAAGCAACCCTTTTCAGCTTGGGATTGTGGCTGGAGAAAAGCCTATGACAATTGACTTCACCAATGCCACAAAGATGAACCAAGAAGATGGGATCAAGCCCTTGTGTGCTAGTTTCGAAGGTGACGGAAGAATGAAACTAGCAAAAGCACCAAACCCTTCAACAGCACTTGTTTGTGTTGCTAAGAGGCATGGCCATTTTGGCATGATTGTGGAGTACTCACCGCCGGATCAGTTCAGGAATAAGCCCTTGAGCCGGTGGAAAGTGGCGGTGGGGAGCACCATTGGCGCCGCTTTGGGTGCTTTTCTTTTAGGCCTTCTTCTTGTGGCAATGCTTGTTAGGGTGAAGAAGAGATCAAGAATGGTGGAGATGGAGAGGAGGGCCTATGAAGAAGAAGCCCTTCAGGTTTCAATGGTTGGACATGTGAGGGCTCCCACTGCACTTGGCACCCGAACCACACCTATAATTGAGCATGAGTATATGCCTCATCATCATCCTCGTTGAATATAGTTTCTTTCTGTTGCTGATCTATCAATTTTGTAACATTGTAAGATGAAATTCAAATCAATTTGTGTTGCTGATCAACCCAATTTTGTAACATTAAGATAACTTTCAATCAAATTTGTCATAGGCCAAAAAAACTATGAAATGTTTCATAGTCTTGTTTATCCATCAATTTTGTAACATTGTAAGATGACATTGGAATCAAATGGTGTTGCTGATCAATCAACTTTGTAACAATAAGATGACTTCCAATCAAATTGTTTCATTATGTTGCTGCGATCAATCAATTTTGTAACATTAAGATGACATTCTATCAAATTTACCATAGGCCAGAACTTAAAATTGTATTTCTAGTTCCTACAAGAATCTTTATAGGTTCCATTTCAGAAATAGAGGACCTGGATTCCCTCATTCTGCTGATTACAATGCTTGGATCCACAATTTCTTACTCCAATTATACTCTTCTCATTATATTATCAGACAAAATCGGGTATATGTCTTCATATCATGAATGTCTACCACCAACGTTCACATTTTTGAGTTTGATCAGCATGTATTTAATCGTGCTACAAGAGTCATATTAAAAAAGGAAAAAAGAAATGAAAAAACTAGCAGGTTTTTGCCCCTTACAGTGTCAGAAGTACTTGTACATCTGAGATGCTTGAAGCCAGAGAGGCATGAACTATTATCATGTTGTTAGAACAAATTACATTCGATGCCCTTAAGTTAACGTTTATTACACTTAAATCTCCTTCCTAAAATCGTATTTCTTTTGTCTTTCCTAAATAGTTACCCTTATTAATGGTGTTAATTTTTTGTGAAATGTTCTAAGAACACCTATCACACTCTCGTGCAAGTCTGTTCCTAGTTCAAGTTCATGTTCGATTTCGCCTACGAAAATATAGTCAACTTGCTCCTCACCTCCCTCATTAACTTTGTCACCTTCGACAATCACAACAACTTCACCGTCCCTGTCTCCTCTAATGTCATCTACGATCTCTTTCATTGTCGCGGCGACTTCAACAACGATCTCTACGATCACCAAGTACGAAAATATTACCTTCATCGGGGTTGAGGACGTGACAACAAAACTACTAGATCCTCACTTCTTTCTCTTTATGTAAGGGAATCACAGTATAATGAATGGTAAAAAAACCAAGGGAGTCTCTGTATGATAAATAAAAGGTGTGGGGTTGAGTGTAAGAAACACTGATATGAAGGGATGCGTGTATAATTTATTCTAAATTTTATCATCATCTTTAAGCATGTTTGGATACATCAAAATAGCCCTCAATAGCTTAGGAATTGAGGCTAAAGGATAGTTAATAAACACTCTCCTCCAATCTTAACCCACTGAAATGCTTTTTAGTAAAGATAAAATTAAATACTAAAGTGAATAATATACTGGATGTGGTGACCCTAACTACGCTAAGAGACTTGATGTCAAAAAATTGACCCTAGAAAGAGAGTCTAAGCCACACACAAGGGCTTATGAATTGATGTTAAGAGAAATGTATAAACATTCTCTCTCCTAAACTCCTTTTTAGTAAGGACAAAATAAAATGGTGTCAGTGTTTCAAGACATTAAAAGTAGTCCTTAATCACTTAGAAATTGAGATTAAGAATAGTTTATAAACACTCTTCTCTCTTAACTCATCTAGACATCTTCTAATAAAGACCAAACTAAACACTAAAGTAGACAATGCCTTAGATGTGATGACCCTAACCATGCCATTAGACTTGAAGGTTGGAACATCAACGCTAAAAGGGAAGGTCTAAGACACACAAGGGATGACAAACCCTCTATACTAAAATACTTGAGAATTGATGCTAAGGTTAGATAAATACTATCTTTTCTTAATTCAATGAGGTGTGTTTTATTAAGAACAAAATCATGATAGAACCATCAAGCACCAAAACGGAAAATATATAAAATATTCTCACCCTAACAATGTCAATGGACTTGAGGATTTTTTTTTTATTTTCTACCTTATTTGAATATTTATTTTATAATTGCAAAATCATTTTTCTATTAGTAAAAAAAAATAAACCTTTATTTTATTTTAATTTTCATAAAGAAATGTTTATATTTCCTTTTATTCTTTTGAACAATTATTAGTATTTAATTATACAAAATTTAAAAATTATATAATAATAATAATAATCCATCCAAACTCATTCATGAACAAAAAAAATAGCCTCAAATTTAAGCTAACTTTAACTAATTTCGTCTCATTTAATGATATCATCACAAAACAATATTTTTTTCCAATTAATTGATATTCTATTTCAAATTGATATTCTATTTCAAATGATTTTTTTTATTTTTGATATCATATTCCAATGAAGAGCATTTTAGGAAAATGCTTTATTTTTTAAATTTTATTAATATAATTAATTGATATTTTCAAACTTTCTTAATTAGCAAACAAGTTCATTAATTTTGGGCTTAATTATTGTTTTAGCCCTTAAACTTAAGGGGTGTGCTTTTTTTAGTCCTTGAAATTTAAAAATATTTGTTTTAGTTCGAAATTTTGAAAATTTGTTATTTTAGTCTCTACATAATAAATTGACAATTTATGTGAGGTTCGATCACTTTGGTGATTTTTTAGTACTTTGTGACAATTTTAAAATGTTAATTCAAAATGAACTAGTATTATTATTTAATTTGAAAAATCAATCCATTTTTTTGTCAAATTGGTTTCAACTTTTAAAGTAAGTATAAAAATTAATTTTTATATCAAAACTAGTTTTAAACAAGGCATAATTATTATTTTAGTTTCTGAATATGATGTATTTGCTTTTTTTAGTCCCTAAAATTTTATTTTTTTTTGTTCTTTGAATTTTGACTAATTGCTCTCTTTAGTATCTGATATAATAAATTAATATTTTTAGTCATTTGAATTTGCATTTTAAACCTATTATAAAAAGTTAAAAACTATCATAAAGTGTCAATTTATTAAATGAGGAACTAAAAAAAAATTTGTCAAAAATTAGGGACTAAAAAAACATTTTAAATTTCATGACCTAAAAAAATACATACCCAAATTTAGGGACTAAAATAATAATTTAGCCTTAATTTTACTTATATTTAAATCCAAATGAGTAATATATACTATTAACTTTTTGTTATAAATAATTTATTTTCCAATGTAAATATATTTTATTTTTAATTTTTTATTCTATTCAATTTTTAAAAAGTTCTATTCAAATCTTAAATATTTTATTATTATTATTATTATTGATAACCGTCAACCTAAAATTTCTTCACATTTATATTAGTCATAAACTAAATCAATTTTCATTAATATTTTATTAAAAAGATAAACAGATCCCGTAAATCAATTACTTTTTTTGGGGAGAAGGGGGGAATAGTAAGGAAAACTCATGTACTCAAAATTCAATATAATTGGATTAATTTGTACTCATATATTTTATCATTCTCTTAATGAGTACATACTACAATGAACCTATATATATATATATATATATATATAAAAACAATCACATTTACTTAAAGTATTTTTCTTTATTCCTTCAAATGTCTTGACTCGTCAATAATTGAATAAAAATAAAGTTTTCAGCTATTTCTTTTTCAACCTAAATAATCATATTATTCGCACAAAATTCATCTTTCATTTTATTATGTATTCTTGTTTTTGACGATCTTCATTGTTACAAATGATTTTTTTTATTATAGTTTTATTAACTCAAAGAGCTAAAATAAGACGAATTAGTCGCTTAATCATCAAATAAAATGTATTGTTTTTTCTTTTATTTAAGTACAAATGAATAGTATACAATTAGTTTTTTAGTTACACATGAAAATATATTTTATTTGTTTATGTTTTATTTTATTATTATTATTATTATTATTATTATTATTATTATTATTATTATTAAATCAACAAAACATGAACAGATCCTCTGATAGAGCTTGACCAATTACTTTTTTAGAGGAAGGGGGACAAAATAATAAGTAATACTCATGTTCTCAAAATTCATAGTTACATATAATTGGATTAATTTGTACTCGGATAATTTTTTATGATGATTTTTTTTTTTTTTTTTTGCAGGGCGACTGTAAAGGAAGCGAACACCCTTCATAACGTATTAGAAACATTTGAGGCTTCATCTGGACTTGTAGTTAACTTCCAGAAATTTGAAATCTTCGGCAGGAACACCCAACAACCCATCAAGGAGCAATTTTCTCAACAACTTGGTGTCTCCAAATGTCTTGGGAAAGGAAGGTATCTTGGCATGCCATCAATGAAGAAGGCAAATTTTGGTTACTTGAGAGACAAAATCTGGAAGAAAGATTAGCATTGGTCTGGGAGACATTTATCAAAAGTAGGAAGAGAGGTTATCATCAAATTAGTAGCTCAAGTTATCCCTTCTTATTGCATGAGTGTTTTTCTCTTACCCACCACCCTCCAGGATGAAATGCAATCAATGATGAACTCTTTTAGGTGGGATTCTAATAGAAACGTGGGGAAGAAATCAATTGGCTTAGTTGGGAATGTTTTTCTGAGGAAGGAGCTTGGAGGTGGGTTTTCGTCATCTTTTTTAATTTAGCAATGCTAGGAAGTAAAGTTGAAAATTTCTTTCTAAAAATAATGCTATAGTGAAAAAAGAATTCAAGGCAAAATATTATCCAAATTGTAATTTCTTGGACTCTGCTTTAGGGTATAGTCCAAGTTTTACATGGCATAGCATCCACACTTCACGGGTATTGGTCAAGAATGGCATTAGATGGCGATTGAAAGATGGAAAATCCATAAACATTTGGAATGATCCTTGGCTCCGTTCAAATGATGGTTCTTATGTTCAAACTCCTCTTACAGGCCTAGAAGAATTAAAAGTAAGTACTTTGATGAACTCTTCAAGTAACAAGTGGAATGATACCTTGATTCACCAAATTTTTTCTTCATGTCATGTTACAAGAATTTTGTATATGCATATTTGTTTGCCTAATGAACTTGATGCAATAATATGGAAGTACAACAGTGATGGAAATTTCACAATTAAATCATGTTATTTTCATGCAATGGAAACTTTGATTGAAAACACAATTTTTCGTGAGTGGAGGCTGGAATTCCATATGGGATTTAAACACTACTGGAAACAAGACATACATGGATGATTCTAAACTACATTCAAAAACAATTTTGAATCGTCTTTAAAGTTGAGGTCGTTGAAAGTTAAGACAATTTTTAACTAAAAAATGTCTTAGAATAATACTCTTTTAAAAGAATTGTCTTAGAAAGTATACTTTCTAAAATTATTTTTAAAAGAACCATCTTAAAATTATTTTTTTAAAAAAAATTAGCTAGGATTTTAAGATGATGTTTAAAAAAAATCATCTTAAAAAGTAGACTTTCTAAGAATGTCTTTTTTAAAAAACAAAAAAAAAGTTAAAAATTTAATGATTCTAAGATGATTTTCTCAAAAACCATCTTAAGAAGTAAATTTCTTAAAATGATTTTTCTAAAAATCGTGATAGAATATATTTTTTTAAAAAAATTAATTGAATGAAAAATGTTCTAACCAATCTGTTTTAAATGTCATTTTTTAAAGTGTATTTACACCACAAAATTATTGAAAAACAAGGCAATTAAAATTATGTTTAAGGGATATATCAACAAAAAGAATCCACAAAAATTACACTAGTTAGACTGAGAGTGGCAATTAACCGAAAGGTGTTAAAAGAAATTGCTCTTAAAGTATTTTACAATTTCGGCAGAACCTGGACATAGCATGTTGTAGCATCCTCTGCTACCATTTCAATTATTATAATGTGGCAATATTGAACCTATGTGCCATAGTAGAATGATACCAATAAAACAGTAACAAATCAGCTATCAACAAAAATCAAATGAACATGCATGGCATAGGATACTTACGTTGAAGAGAACTGCAATAAAGTTGGCATATCAATCATTGCTATCAATACCATCAAACCTATGTGAAAACTGGACATAGATATGTTTTCAAAGGCTGCGATCCATCATAAAGCATATAACTTCCCTCAAGGCCTGTAGATACTTGAAACTAAAAGTTATATAAATCACTCCTAGTGAGATGATTATGTTTGGGAACATGTGTGGAGATAATTAAGGAAACATAGACACAGAAAATCTCCCGTGTATATTTGATAATTTTCTCATACTAAATTCAAGCATGCCCAGAGTTGGGAAGGAGCACCACTGTAAGTCAACATCCATAGCAAGGCCTTTGTTTTGATTTTACAAGGAAATAAAGTTTATTCCATTAACTATCCTCAGAAAAGCTAATAATAAAAGAGTAGTTAGATGAGAACCTAGCCATCTTTGAACAAGTTTCTATTCCCTCAAGGCATTGCAGATATGGCCTGCAATGTATATAAAAGCCATATTAATCTTAGGTTAATATAATAAGAATGATACAAATATATTAGAATAAACCAAATAAAGATTATATTATCCCGCTTCAAACTTATGAATAAGTAGATGCCTAATTGGTCACAAGTACATATAATATGTACCAATCAAATGAACCTTAAAAATGGCTGCTAGTTTGATGTGATAATTAAGGACCTACTCTCAAAATCAAATGATTCAGTTCAATTGTCCAGGCACAAGACCCTTTTCCAAAGCTAACACATGGTACAATTATATGAATAAAAAAATGTATACTTCCTTTTAATGAACTGTACCCTTTTACTAATAAAAAAAATTCCTTTTCAACTTATTAAAATCATATATTTAGTTGTGCTTCATAATTAAATCATCTGATTCAGGGTAGAAAAGCAACTGCAACATTAAAACATCATAGTCAGATTTTATTTATTTATTTGCCTTACTGTTGGGAATTAATTGACACAAGGTTAGTGTTTAACATGATAAATGAGTTTACCTTGTTTCCTATGGGTGGTGGAAATTCAAGTAGAGTAAATACTAATGGTGAAAGCTTTGAAGATATCTTATCAATTGTAGCACCTTGCCTGAGTAAACCATGAATTTCCTGAGGTACAAAAAGGTGTTATAAGAAACATAAGGTGTATCCACTATCATAGAAGAGAGAAAAACTCTAATGCTAATATATAAAATTAATAACAAAAGGTAAACTGTCATTTTCTGAAGCTTCAACGGTCTACAATATCATTTTCAAATGCTAATATACAAAACCAATAACAAAATACGGATTGACTAATAAATTGATTAGGCATTTTCAAATAGAATAACTCACGAACCTATATATCATTTAATTTACATCCAACATCATTCACCTCAAAATCTATCTTCCAAAATCTTATTGCTTGTGGAATATGGACTGCGCTAAACTTTGGGTCTCGAAAAATGTAGCCTACCTTGCTGCTACCAGCCATATAGCTATAAAAATAGCTAAGTTTGTTCATTACTGCTGCCATGCTTGCATCAACAGCACCACCCTTCAAAACTATAGCTTGATCTTCAGTTTCCTGCCTCCATAAGACTTTCTCATATTTTCTTTCCCAATCCATGGATTTAACTTTAGCTATTAGCCTCTTGATGTGGTCAGGCACAAGGCCTTCAAAACTGTAGGCAACAACATGATTTTTAAGGGGAAAAAAGACCATCTCTCTCTCACACGCACACAAAGAAAGTTTTGCATAAATTCATTTTAAAAAAATGGTAATAAAGAATACAAGTTTTTGCCACTTCCCGGTACCTTGAATTAAAAATTAAATTTTCTGTTATTTCATTTTCAATGTAAATAACCACATTGTTGACAAGAAATTTATCTTTCATCTTATTATCTTATTATGCAATCTTATTTAGATGATCTTCGTTGCTAGAAATGATCTTTCTATAATAGTTTTATAAAGTGAAGAGTTAAAATAAGATAAATTAATTGTGTAATCATCAAATAATATGTAATATTTTTGCTTATATTTAATTACAAATGAATAATAATATATGATTAGTTTTTTTACAACTACTTAATTTTCAAATGAAAAAATATTTTATTTTTTTATTCCATTCAAATCTTAAATATTCTAAATTTTATTATTATTATTATAACTCTTTTTCATTCGTAACTTTCAACCTAAAATTTCTTCACATTTATATTAATCCACTTTGATTAATATTTTATTGAAGACATGAACGGATTCCATGATGGAGCTTGACCAATTACTTTTTCGGGAGGGGGCAAAATAGGATGTAATACTCATGTACTCAAAATTCATAGATACATATAAATATAAAGTTTGACATGCGGGTAAACTTGTCCCATGATGCCTACAACCGCAACCCGTGAAGCCCAAATTTTAAACGAGTTTTGTTTTTTGTTTTAAATGCGCCCATTCGCATTCACAAAAAATTTTAAAAAAAAAATCTTTAAAACTATGAATTGTTTAAATAAACTATTACACTACTATAAAAACCTCTTTTATGTCGATTATTACACACATTCAAAGTTGATTATTAATAGGTGTCGTAAGTAACATTGTAAAAAATCTTCACTTTTTACGACAGTTTCATGAAAAATCGTCTTAAAAAAAATTTCTTCTAAGATGATTCTTCACAAACAACCGTCTTGAAAAAACGTCATTTTAAGACAATTCTTAAATCAAAACCGTCTTAAAAGGATGTCCTTCTAAGATGATTCTTAACTAAAAATCATCTTAAAAGGATGTCTTTCTAAAATAATTTTTAGTTAAAAATCGTCTTAGAATATATACTTTTTAAAGATGATTTTTTAAATAATCGTTTTAAAATGTCTTATTTTTATAAAAAAAAAAATATATATATATATATATATATATATATATAATAAAAAAAAAGGAAATGCTAACCTACCTGACGCTTTCTAGGATGTACTCATTTTAATACACCACAAACACCAATCATAGGTGAATTATAAAATGCTAACCATCCTAACATAACATGTTCAGACTATGCATAGTCATAAGAACTAAAATGTTTAAACTAGTAATTTAAATGTCTTGCCTCACAAGGACTTTGCATAATGAGCACTGCCTTTGTGAGTCTTCTCCGCTTAATATATGGAGGTAAGCGTTGATCCTTAAGATGTTGGCATGTTCTTCCTTGATTCCTTACACATGTATCATTACAACCTTCTATGAGGGATTCAATACTTAACTCCAAGTCATCTTCCCCACCTACTTTTGTCAAGAAAACACAAGCAATAGTTTTATCATCTTTTACCATAACAAAGTTTACATAGATGAATCAATCAATTAAGATTACT
Organism: Glycine max; assembly: GCF_000004515.6. Classification (NCBI taxonomy): domain Eukaryota; kingdom Viridiplantae; phylum Streptophyta; class Magnoliopsida; order Fabales; family Fabaceae; genus Glycine; species Glycine max. The sequence continues at coordinate 49,820,921 of NC_038242.2, forward strand.
CATTTTCTAAAGGAATAAACCTTGAGAAAGATCATAATTACATCTAAATCCACAACTTCAAAGTTCAAACACCTCTTATAAGATTTGAAACTGCACGGTTACTTACAATTAACAACCTTGAAACTACAGTTCAAGTCAAAAAAACTTTCAATAATAATTAGGTATGAAAAAGACTTTTGTGCCCCTGAAGGAATGCAATTTCAATAAAAACTTAGTAATTATGACGCAGTGGTAATGGACAAGCTTGAATTTTAGCAAGAATGAGAATGATTAATGAACAAACTGCTACTTAATCACATCAAGTTTAAAATGTGTCAAGTCAATAACTAAAATGCACAATGATATAACTAAATTAATGATATATTTGTATTATGAAACTTATTTTATTTATCTTATTATAAATGCACATTAAATAAATACAATACAAATAGGTAATATCAACTATCAAGTACTCAAATTTAGATTATGCGAAGTGTAAAGTCTAAGTACAAATAATACAATACAAATAATTCAAACAAGTCTAAGTATTAAAACACTCTCATGTTTATTAAACAACACAGTATTTTGTTTTTTTCCATAAAGGATAAAATACCCACGGGACTCATGGGTTACGCGAGACGGAGTAAAAAGTCCACTTTTCAAATGAGCTCAAAAAATGAGACCCATGTACCATATGAATTGTGGATTTCACGTGTGGCCCACGAGCCCAAGCCCATTTTCCTAGCTCTAGTTACATATTCATTGTTACATATAATTGGATTAATTTGTACTTATAGATATTATTTTTATTCTCATTAACACAAAAAGTGGGTACATAATACAATACAACTATCAATATAAAAAATAATAATAACATTTACTTAGAATATTGCCCTTTGTTCCTTCAAATGCTTAAACTCATTAATAGTTGAATCAGAAATATAATTTTCATATATTTCTTAATTTCTCAATGTAAATAATCACATTATCTTCAAGAAATTCATTTTTCATCTTATTATGCAATCTTGTTTTGATGATCTTCATGGCTTACAATGATTTTTTGTTGTTGTTTTATTAACTGAAATAGTTAAAATAAGATGAATTAATCGCTTGATCAAATAAAATGTATTTGATTTTCTTATTCTTGCAAAAAATTTACACAATTCAAGCATGGTGAATAAATTCTTCAATTTTTTTTAAGATTATTTTTTACATTGAGTACATATTTTAATCTATTATTGTAATATTAAAATTACTATTTCAGTAAAAAAAAAAAATGATTGACGAGAAGCACCTCCAATTCTATCAAGTAAGACGCCAACCAAAAGAAAAGAAAAGTGTGCAAGATTAAGATTTTATTATTTTAGTAAAATAAAAATAAAAAGATTGTGACATTATTGGAATAAAACTTATAACTTTCTTCTTTTATCTGTTTTATTTTTCATTTATTATAAAAGAATTCGATTTAATTATAATATTACATTTTTCCAGATATAGATATGATCAGTATTATTTCTACATTTGTTCGATCAGTAATCATTTTTTAAACAATTAACTTTGGGCCAACCGCAAGTTTCTGCTGCTAGTTAAAGGTCCAAGAGAAAGATTATTCCACCAAAGCATATAAAAGACTATGTCAATTGAAGGTTTAACCGATCTATTATGGGGTGCTCTTTTGGTACTATAGTATTGGTTAATTAGCTTAATTTTAATGTAGTATATATATTATTGCACTTTGCATTCTCTTATTTGTTTTAGAATCTAAGTCTGCTATATTATCCCCTCACGTAAGTATTGAGAATGAATCAAGAAAAGTATTTACTCGTTCCTTGATACAGAAAGGGGATCAGAAAGGGAATACTGGCTTCGAGGACCAGTGCCTCCTATACGAAGAACAAGGAAAAGGCAGGAATATGTATATTATTCTTATTGATTCACTGATTATTACATGTATATATAGTAAATTGCCTAACAGAATTCCTATGCCTATTCTTAGGAATATTCCTTGCTAACGGAATTGGATAGGAATTGCTTCTACGAAGATCTCAGCAAATCTTTCACCTGCCAGCTCAGCATTTCAATCTTCCGTCTTCACACATACTCATCAAGGTATGCAGGCTTACTAATTTTCCTCTTACCACTTACTGCTTGTACCCCTATTTCTGCTATCCTGTTGCTTTTCTTTGTTTTTGCGATTTCTGCTTCCTTTGTGCTATCAACTTCCCGAGGCCCTTGGAAAATCACCTTGTCCTCAAGGTGATACTCCTGTTTAAGTTGATCCCAATTTTCCCATGATGTCTCATCTGGGGATAACCCCTGCCATTGAACCAGTACTTCCCACGGTGCATTCTGGTTATCTGCAGCTTTCCGATAATCCAAAATAGCTAATGGAGTTATTAAAGGATGGTCATTGAGAAATTGTTCTGGGAGGTCAGCTATACGAACTGCATCAGGTTCACCGTGAAATGATTTAAGTAGGGAACAGTGAAAAACTGAGTGAATGCGAGTTCCCTCCGGTAACTTCAAACGATATGCCACCGCTCCCACCTTGTCAATTATCTGAAAGGGGCCGTAATATCTTTTAGCCAACTTGCCGGAAGTTGACTGTGTTCCCCTCGCAGATCGCTGCCGGTACGGCCTGAGTTTCAGAAGGACCCAATCTCCGATTTGGAAGGATAACTCTCTCCGTTTAGCATCTGCTTGTCGTTTCATTGACTCCTGTGCTTTTAACAGTTTCTTGCGAATGCTCTGAAATACTTCATCACGGTTCGTCAACATGTCATCGACGGCAGCGATTTGAGAAGATCCGGCAAGGTAATCAGGAAAATTAAAGGGCTTCCGCCCAAATGTCACCTCATATGGAGTCGATCCCGTGCCTACGTTCCACGAAGTATTGTGGGACCATTCAACCCACGGAAGCAATTTGCCCCAAGTTCCCGGCCGGTGGTGAACGAAAGAACGCAGGTACTGCTCAATAATTCGATTCATCACCTCAGTTTGTCCATCACTCTGAGGGTGATACGCCGAACTCATCCGCAGCTTCGTGCCACTCAGGTGGAAAAGATTTTGCCAAAAATGACTGACAAATAAAGGATCTCTGTCGGAAACGAGACTCCTTGGAATACCATGCAGCTTAACGACGATGTCGACAAACAATGATGCCACCATATGTGCCGTATGTGCCGTTGGTAATGAACCTAGATGGATCCCCTTCGAAAATCTGTCAACCACCACAAGAATAACGGTCTTTCCTTGACACGGCGGCAGCCCTGTAATGAAATCTAGGGATAGGTCCTCCCATGGCCGCGCCGGTACCGGTAACGGACACAGTAAACCCGCAACACGTTTGGTCTCGTATTTAGTTTGCTGGCACTCCATACATCGAGCCACAAATTCAGCGACATCTTGTCGGAGTCCCTGCCATTGAAAATTCTCAGATAAACGAGCAATAGTTTTCGCGACTCCCATATGTCCTCCGGTTGGAGTGGCATGATACTCTGTGAGAAGAGAGTGAATTAGTGGAATGTTACGTGGCAACCAGATACGACCTTTATATAATAACAGGTCCTGTGCAATAGTGAAATCAGGATGTGACTCAGAGCTGTTAGCAACCTCCTGGAACTGCTGAATATATTGGGGATTTTGGTGTAATTGCTTGTGCAATTCATCTAGAAAAGTCAAACATGGAACGGAAAGGAGCAGGGACATCGTGGCAGTGTGTGGCATGTGCTCTGGTAGTCGAGACAACGCGTCAGCAGCTTGATTATGTGAGCCCGAACGATATTGAATTGTGTAGTTGTACCCCAATAAACGAGCCAAATAGGTATGCTGTTCTGGGGTCTGTATGACCTGTGTAAGCAATTCCTTAAGGCTCCTATGGTCGGTGACAATTGTAAATGGATGGCCTAGCAAGTACTGCCTCCACTTTTTTACTGCTGCTGTGATTGCGAACAATTCCCGTACATAGGTTGAAGATCGAAGAAGCTTGGCCGTGAAGGGCTTACTGAAGTATGCAATGGGATGCCCCTGTTGGGACAACACTGCCCCCATCCCAATACCAGAAGCATCCGTCTCCACCGTGAATGGTAGGTGGAAGTCTGGTAATGCAAGTACCGGAGCCGTGGACAGCGCATGCTTAAGTTGATCAAATGCCATTTGTGCCTGAGAAGACCATTGAAAGGGCTCCCTTGTTGTAGCCTTTACCAGGGGGTCGGCGATCATAGCATATCCTTTGATAAAACGTCTGTAGAAACCAGCTAAACCCAGAAAGCTCCGTAGAGCTCGTGGTGACTGAGGAATTGGCCATTGGACCACAGCGGCGACTTTGGACGCGAGAGGTTCTACCCCCCGTGAGGACACTAAATGCCCCAAATATTCCACCTGCGACTGTGCAAAGGAGCACTTAGACAGCTTGAGGAGAAAGTTGTTGTCAAGGAGTACCTGAAAAGTAAGTTCCAGATGTTTCAGATGGTCAGAAAAAGAAGGGCTGTAAATCAAGATATCGTCGAAGAAGACGATAACAAAGTGGCGGAGGTAGGGTCGGAAAATGAGATTCATAGTAGCCTGAAAGGAAGACGGGGCATTGCAAAGCCCGAACGGCATCACTTTGAACTCAAAGTGGCCGTGATGTGTTCGAAAAGCTGTCTTCGGAATGTCGCCGGAATGCATGCGTATTTGGTGGTAGCCCTGTAACAAGTCGAGCTTGGAGAAGCACTGAGCATTGCCCAATTCATCGAGAAGTTCATCAATCGTGGGTATCGGAAATCGATCCTTAATTGTGATCGCATTCAAGGCTCTGTAATCGACACAGAAGCGCCATGAGCCATCGTGCTTTTTCACAAGTAAGACGGGGGACGAAAACGGACTAGTGCTGGGTTGGATCAACCCCTTTTGCAACATTGAGGCCACTTGCGCTTCTATTTCCTGTTTTTGGAAGTGCGGGTACCGATATGGTTTCACATTTACGGGAGTAGCTTGGGGTAACAAGTGTATATGATGATCGGTTTCCCTCGCCGGAGGCATGTCCTGAAGGGGATTAAACAGAGGGTCAAACTTAGTAAGTAAGGAACGAATGTCCTCCGGAAAATCAGCAGTAGAAACCGGGTTCGTATCTGATGGTGCCACGGTGATATGGAAATATAAGCCAGGACTTTGTCGCCGGAGAAGACGCCGGAATTGTGAGGACGATAACATTCCCAGGGTATCCTCTGTGTTGCCTTGTAATGTCACCAACTGATCTTGAAAAAAAAATTGCATACAGAGCTTGGTATAATCCGTAAGAACGGGCCCTAAGGTTCTGAGCCATTGAACGCCCAAGACTATGTTGGCACCCGAAATCGGCAAGACATATAAATCAATGGGGAAGGTAAGGCCTTGTATTTCAACCGGAATTGCTTCACAAACATAGTTGCAAGTAAGATGCTGACCATTTCCGACTAGCACCTGTAATGGCCTCGTTTCGTGGCACAAAAGGCCCAATTCCGTGACCATCTGCAGTTGAATAAAGTTGTGGGTACTACCCCCATCAACTAAAATGAGCATGGGTTGGCCGGAAAGCTGGCCTACAAAACGGAGGGTCTCCGGGGCAATATGGCCTGCTAAAGAGTTAAGGGAGATTTGGGCCGGGTATAAGTCCAAGTTATCGGGCGGGTCGGGTGGTGGATGATGGGTTGGGTCTGGAATGGGTATATGAGAGGTTATGGGTTCTAGGTCATCAGAAATGAGAATGAAAAATCGAGAGGAGCATTTGTGTCCCCTGTGATACTTCTCGTCACAGTTGAAACAAAGCCCTTTCTCGCGGCGGAGAGCCATTTCATCGGGTGAGAGCCGTTTGAGGGTTGGGGTGGATATGGGAGTGGTTGGAGGACGAGGGGGTGGGGGTGGGTTCAATAACGGAGGTAAGGTAGGCGCGAGAAGGGAAGGAGGAGGGCGAGGCTGAGGCGGAAAGGGGTTTGAGTGGGGTGGTCGTGACCGCGGAGACGGACGTTGGTCAAGGACCTTCTCTTCCTGTAGACGCGCAAGCCCAGCCGCTTGCACCATAGAAAGGGGCTGATGCGCTTGAACTTCCCGGCGAATCTCAGGGGAAAGACCCGAGATAAAGCAGCTCAATAATAGCGGAGGGGAGATGCCCACCACACGAGTCGCAAGATCCTCAAACTCAGTCAGGTATTGGGCCACTGTCCCCTTCTGCGTAAGCTTGAACAAAGCACCAGTAGGGTCATCGTACGGAGTCGGAGCGAAACGAGCACGTAAGGCCTGAATGAAGGATGACCAAGAAGTAAAATGGCCGTTCGCGTTCATCCATTGATACCAAGCCAATGCGCGACCTTCCATATAAAACGAAGCCACGGTGAGTTTATCCTGTTCTGGAGTACTATGGTACTCAAAAAATTGGTTGATCTTAAAGATCCAACCCTGAGGCTCTGAACCATCGAACCGTGGGATATCTAACTTCATACGATGCTGTGACGCAGGTGTAGGTGACGTCGGAGAAGGGGAAATCGGAATCGGGCTCGATTGTGGTGTGGTGTTCGTACGCTGAAGAAGCTCCTTGAGTTGAAGGGTCAGGGCATGAACAGATTCGCCCAAATACATATTCTGGGTAGTAAGGCGAAGCAAGGCATCCTCCAAACGGTCAGAGGGGCCTGGATTCTTCTCGAAATCAGGCATTAGGACAACGAGAGCACCAAAAATTGATACAGAAAGGGGATCAGAAAGGGAATACTGGCTTCGAGGACCAGTGCCTCCTATACGAAGAACAAGGAAAAGGCAGGAATATGTATATTATTCTTATTGATTCACTGATTATTACATGTATATATAGTAAATTGCCTAACAGAATTCCTATGCCTATTCTTAGGAATATTCCTTGCTAACGGAATTGGATAGGAATTGCTTCTACGAAGATCTCAGCAAATCTTTCACCTGCCAGCTCAGCATTTCAATCTTCCGTCTTCACACATACTCATCAAGGTATGCAGGCTTACTAATTTTCCTCTTACCACTTACTGCTTGTACCCCTATTTCTGCTATCCTGTTGCTTTTCTTTGTTTTTGCGATTTCTGCTTCCTTTGTGCTATCATTCCTCATCTCTTCTTCTAAGGATGAGACTCCTAGTCCTCCAATTCTAGGAACTGTTACTGTTATTCTTCATTTATCCTAACAAAATGTGTGCATTTGAGGAAGCTTAAGGAGGAAGAGAGAGAAAGGGCAAACAATGTTAATTATGATGAAGAAGAAGACCTCCACTCATTACATAAAATTAATTGAATAATTAAGAAAGATGGAAAGAAAGTAAAATATCACGGGTTCTATCTCTTTTATTAGTAAAAACTAATAAATTAATAATTAATATTTGTATATATAAAAAAACGCGTGCACAAGACACTGCTAATTAAAGAACATGCATGCCGAAGAAGATAGAAGTTTGTGATAGAAGGGGAAACCATATTTTATATAATTTTTCAAAAAAAAAAAAAAAAAAACTTACATAAACATGACATGGATGATATGCAAAAGTAAAACCTCAATCATGTTCATGCTATGTATACTTTTGCAAAATATTTACGTAAACATAACATGCTTGTTTTCATACTGACGAGACCCTTTAATGAGATTTGCTTTCCACTTACATGAAACCATGGATTAAATAATAAAATTAACAACCATTTATTCAAAGAACCTAACTGAATTAATACTTGAAAATAATTGCAAAAAATCATTATAAAGAGAATAATATAGAATTACTCATTACTTTCTATATGTTCGTTTCAAGACTAAAGATTACAATTTAAAGAAAGCATGCATGTCGCGCGCCCTAGAAATGGTATCTTAACGGAAGTAACTTCAATTCTTTCTTTTTTATTTCCAAATCATATTCACTCCTCTCAACGAATATAATTAAAATTATGCATTTACCCCTGTAAGTAAATTTCTCCCACCCTTGGAGATTGGTGAAATTGGTCAAAAAGTAATTAAATAGCCACCGCGATAAATAGCATGAATGCAAGATAGAAGAACACACATAAATTAAGACGCGAACAAATTCACACTTTATTTGCCTAACCAAGAAGATATATCATGTTTCGACACTAAGCAAGAACCCGCTCCAAGACATGCACTAACATGCATTCTTCATCCTTAACACATAAGGAGAAGTACCCTTAAATCCAAAAAAGAAATAAAGAAAATGGACAAGTACCCTAGTTTTATTCGACTCGATGACACATTATTTCCACAAAATCTAAAGGACAAACAGTTTCTTTCAACACTAAATTACCCATTTTAACATCCACTCTTGGTCAAATAGACTCTTGTAGTTTCAGTTTTGGCCACTATATAACCCATTTTAATTTTTAATATGTGGAAAATAATCCCCATCAATAGTTCCAATCAATTACTCAAAAAATTTTAACACATGGCGTGATATAAAGCACCAATTGTAGTAATTTGCCACATGCTTAAAATTATTTCAAGCCATATATATAGGGACTATATTTAGCACACATAATGGAAGTTTAACTTCAAAATTAAGGCCAAAACCAAAACTACGAAGGATTCTATTTATAAAAGAATGAGAAGTTAAAAGAGGTAATTTATGAATTGTACCTTTTTTTTCTCTTCCTTAATTGTATAGCCAAAGGAAATCCTGGCTCGGTGCTGCCAACAAAGGAGAGTCCATAAAATCAGATTGGGAATTATTAGTTGCATCCCATTGATCATAGGAAGAAGGATCCATTGATGTTGATGTTGAAAAATCTCCATGCACTTGATCAGCATTATTCAGCTTGTAACCACCACCAACCCTTTCACCAAAGAAAGTACTCTTGTCCATAACCTGAGGCTCATGAACATTTTGCACCTGCTGCATGTTTTGGCTTCCTAGAAGGGGAAAAGTGTTCATGTTGTTGTCAAAGAGATTATTATTATTCTTGTCCAGAGAAACCCTTCCACCAACAAAGAAATTCTTGTCCATAACCTGAGGCTGAACACTTTGCACCTGCTGCATGTTTTGGCATACTAGAAGAGGAGGAACACTATTAATATTCATGCTGTTGTTGCCAAAGAGATTATTATTATTCTTGTCCAAAGAAACCCTTCCACCACCATAGAAATTGTTGCTGTCCACCACCTGAGGCTGAAGAACATTTTGCACCTGCTGCTGGTTTTGGTTTCCTAGAGGAACAACAACATTCATGTTGTGCATCGAACCATTTGACCCTATTTCTCCAGAATTATTGTTGTCACTGATCACATTAAGAGTCTGGTTTTGATTATTCACAGCTGGTGCAGCACTATGCCTAGGTTGACCAATAGTAAGATTCTGAGTCTGAGTCTGATTCACAACTGGTGCAGCAATGTGCATAGATTGACCAAGAGCCACATTAACATTGTTTTTAGGGTTTCCAGGTCCAAGCTGTGAAGAGCTTGAGCCTCCACCACCGCCACCAACCACTTGCACAATGTTGTTGTTGTTGTTGTTGCCATTATTGTATATGCATGCCAGCTGATGATTGTTCCTCACATTCATGTCACTGAATCCAAAGCTGGTTTCATGATAAGGGCACTGAGAGCTATGGCAGGAATAGGTATCATGAGGAATTGTGATGCCTTGAACTTCCTTTCTCTTATTAGCACCATGATCTGGTGGCAAAACAATGCCATTGTTCATTGTAACCATGCTATTATTATTGTTAATACCATTAGCCACATTGCTAGTTATTGGCGGTGGATTATTTTGCCCTCCCAGAAAACTTCTACCATCACCACTATCAACATTGCTAGTAAGTGGTGGATAATTTTGCCCCCCAAAGAAATTTCTAGCACCACCATTACCAACATTGCTTGTTGGTTGTGGATTATGACTACTTTGGCCACCAAGAAAACTTCTAGCAGTTCCACTTGCTAGAAGCATACTATTATTACTATGAGCAGCAACATTGGAAGTTGGTGGTGGGTTATGACTACTTTGGCCCCCAAGAAAGTTCCTAGCACGAGCACCACTTCCTTCAATATCATAACCACGAATCGCATGATGAGGCCTTCTGATAATTGGTTTGGCTGGGAACAAATGAGGGTGCAATCTTCTAGCAAGGGTTTCTTCACGTTTCACAACAGCACTCCAAATAGCAGTCTCCTTGGCAGTGAGCTTGTCCTGAAGGGTCCTCGAAAGCCGCACCATGTTTTTGATCTTGGTGATGTCAGGGGAGATGTGCTTGATCACTGCGGTCAGCACGCACTGCTTCCATACCTAAAAATTAATATTTACCCATAAAATTAAAATAAAAACATAAATATTTTTTTTAAAATTAAAATTAACCATAACTAATAATTAATATTTGTCGATGTAAAAATAAAAAAAAATAAAAAACACATCTTTCACACCTTCTTGAGGTCATGGGGCTTCCTGTAGGGAGGTGGGCCTGGGTCGACAGCAAAGCCCAGCTCGGGCCACCAGATCTCAAGCCCGGTGGGCCACCAGGGTGGGGGAACATTCTTGTCTAGAGGGTACCTCCTCTGAGGGGGATCACAGTGCTGCATCAGACATGACAAGAGTGACCCTAGGGTTGTGTCTGGGAGATCACTCAAACGGTATGCTGATGATGGGTCTCCACTGAATTCATTACGCAGGTCGTCAAACCCAGTTTCTTCATCATACCTAGCACACCAAATCCATGAAACAAGCAAGGAAAGAGTGTAAATAAATAAATTTCAATTAATTTGTGTAATAAAGATTTGCATTAAAGATTAGCACAGATTGTTGGGATAAAATTTTAATTCTGATCAAAGAACTACACCAAGAACACTTAGAAATATATATATATATATACACTACTTGAAATTGTGTCTTGACGTAAATCATACAGTTTTCACACTATCTCAAATAATCTTTCAAACAGTGAATAGCGGAATCTATTGTAATAAGAGAAAGATGCACTATTTAACACATTCTTAATTATTGGTAAAAATTTATCGAAAAATCACAAAAAATTGTTAGTTTTACTTCCAACACTCCTTATAATAACAATAAAGCTATTAGAATAATGTGTTCAAAATTTTTTACTCATAACATCTCCTTATAATAACAACAATAAGAATTTATATGTTAATCTAGAAGAAATAAAAATTCAACATACTATATAAAAAAAATGCAAAAATGGCAAATATATGTTTTTTAATTATAAAACTTACATATATTGTCTGTAAAATATTTTTAAACAAAATGTCTAATAAGAATTTACTTTATCACCAATAAGATAATACTTTTTAGAGTCAAAAAATTTTATTAGATGTGTGTGTATATAAAAAAGTTTTTACCTCAGCATTGCAGCAGGACCATTACGATCAAACTTAACCCTTTCCTTCCACCAACCACGAAGGTTATCAGAAGCACCACTCACTGGCTTCCCCTTATCAGGAATTATGCCATAAACAAAACCCCTTACATCACAAACCTCCATCATCTTGAGCATGTTCTTCAGCACAATGTCTTGTGCACGAGTCAAGGCCTTCTTCTTCATCATCTCCACTGTTTGCCCTTGTTCTTTCTCCTTTCTCTCATCCTTAAGTTTCCTCAGCAGCATCCGGTCTCTCCACATCCTCGTTTCAAGTTCCTCGATCGTTAACACTTGTTTTTGTCCATTATCATCATCGTCATCATCTTCTTCTTCTTCATCTTCATCTTCTTCTTCTTCAATCATTCCTTCTTCTTCAATCATTCCTTCTTCTTCAATGGTTCTCATTGAAGTGTCCAAGAGATCAATAGTCATGTTGTGATCATCCATAGAATCCATTGCTTTTGATGATGACTTTTCTTTCACTTTTCTGTCAAACAATATATACAGAAATTAAAAAAGCTTATTACATGATCAGCCTTGCATTGTGGTAAGTAGATCAAATTTCAAACACTCATTTTGAAAGAAAATTAAAAATAAAAATAAAAATATTTTTAACCCCAGAAAATCATCATATAAAGAAAAAATGTGAATAAAATTTTAGAAAATATAATTCTTCTTATTTCTTACACAATGAGAATCTATGTGTTGTCAAATTCATTACCCTGAAAAACAACATATAACTAATATTATCAGTGAAAAAATTACCCAATCAACTAATGAAAAATTATAGCAAATTTTTTTTAAAATAATTATTGTAAAAGTTAACATGTTTTTTTTTTTTACAGATTAAATGACAATTGCATATACTATTTACTTTTATATTAATTGTAGAGGAATAATTCTCTTTATAGATCATTTTTGTAAAAAAAAAAAAAAAAATCACGCAGAAGAGACTCCAAGACGAGAAAAAGAAATGTGAGGGTGACTCTGAAAGAGATAAAAAAAATGTTATACAAATTGCTATATAATTTTCTAATATGAATATAGTATCTGTAAATAATATGGATGCACAGATTTTGACAGAGAACTTTAAGAGTGGCCTTATACAAATTTAATAGGAAAATGTGAAATTAAATTCTCTAAACAGAAAACATATTGCAACTCCTTTACATTTTAAATGAATTTTTAAGCACAATAAAAAACACTACAATAAAAGGATAATATAAATCGATTATGCTTTCAACCAAAAAGAAATCGATCATCATGCTAATAAAAGATCTGCAAAAAAAACTCTTATTTGGGAATTTATCTGCCAAGAATCCAAAAGCCTCCTCTGAAATTTTATGATCAAATGTCTACATAAATTAATTACATGATACTAGTTAAATGTTTGTCAACATTATCAATGGTGTTTCCGACTGATGCAACACAATGCCTAGGTTAATGCAAAACTCATAAAATTGGGTGTGGTACAATAAAATTACACTGAGATGCTAGGGATGGAACAATTGGGGAAAAACACATGAAAATGAAACTAAAGAAAAGCAGAAAGACTTAATTAACCTCTAGACAATTTTTGTAGTAAACCAAAGCATAAAGCATAGACAAATGGAAATGATAAATGGAATGAAACACAAATTATACACAGAAAAATGTAAGAACTGTTTCCCACATGAATTTTTCTGTTGAAAATGGCCGTATATGCAATTTGGATGATTGCAAATGATTTTATTGTTTTTTTTAATAAAAATAACAGTTTTGCAATTCTTCCTTGTCAAATTGAACTGAATCAAGCAAATAATAAAATACTAAAGGGAGAATGGAAGAGGCCAGAAATCAAGCAAAGTGGTGAAAAACATAGCTAGGTTTGAATCGTACCAACAACAATTGAAGAATTGAAAGGAGAGGACAAGGGTATATGGTTCAGTACTTGAGAATGAAATGGTTAAGCAAAACAATAGATAGACATCATTGTCACAAGAAAGTAGACTTATATAGAAAATGCAAAAACAATTATAGAAAATTAAGTTTTAACCCCTACCATGGTTAAAATGAGTGGTGTTAATTAACTACCTAGTGCTAAGGTGCTAATTAACTATAATGAAATTCATTTTGATTAAAAAAACATGAGTACCAGAGTTTGGATGTTAAAAACTTTGAGAAAACAAATTAAATATGCTTGCTAGCTAAGTAGTACTTAAAGATATGGGTGATATGTTTTTTTTGCACATAATTACACATTTATTTTTTTATAAGAAATAATCTTGATTCAAAATCAAATAAAAATAAGCGATAAAATCTTTTTTTCTCAATAATTGTGAGTTTCATCTAGAATAAATGAAATAATGTGAGAACTATTTCATCTATGATGATATACAACAAGCGTCAATCTAATATGCTCTTTCAGTGAGTTGTCAAAAAAAAAAAACTAAAACTAAATTTAAAGTAAGGGGTTTGACATTCTTAGAATAAAACTAATAACTTTCTTCTTTTATCTGTTTTTTTTTTCATTTTCCATAAAAGAATTCAATTTAATTATATTAAATTTGGGCAGTTAAAGATATGATCAATGTATTTTCTATACTTTTCAAAAAGTAATCATTTTTTTAAACAACCAACATTGATTATATTCTTTTTTATAGGATGTTTATATTTTAAGCATTAATTATTTTCTATAAATTTAATATATTTATAAAATAAATAATAAAGTAAGGGATGTCTATCTATTTTATAATTTAAATTAAATTAAATTAATTAAATAATTTGAAGAGTGTAAAAGACTCTCATTCTCCATATTCTTTCAAAGAAGTATTATCAATATTCTCTCTTTTTTTCTCTTTTGAGACATACATTTCACATATTATTCTTACAACTAATCAAAATAATTTATATCAATCATATATAACTAACAAACATGATGTGTGGTCTAGTTGAAAAATAATCATGCTCTTTAAGCATGTGGTTAGAGATGCAAAGGTAAAATATTTGTTAAGAGAAATTAATTTACTTAAATAAATCTTTCAATCTTGAAGGATTAATGGTTTCTTTGGCTCAAATATCATAGAACAATTATTTAAAAATAAAGAAATGCTAGTGAAATCTTATTTGGAGTTCTCTTCATAACATTATGTTTATGATTGACTAAAATTTACTTGAAATCATAAATTTTGATGGATTTTAATTTTCATTTAATGTTTCTCTCTAAAATAAAAAGTGAAATCCACCAAAATTATGATTTTTAATAAATTTAGTCAAACCGTAGAAAGAGTATTACAAAGAGAATATCAAAAATAGTATTGTTAACATTTCCTTTTAAGCTATTCTTCCTTTATCATTATTTAAATATATAGTTTATCTTAATAATTAATCACTTATTTTTCAATCTATTCTCATATTTGTAGATTTCTAAATTAAATTTATATATTTTCTTAGAAGAAATTGTCAAAATTTAATTAAGAATAGTATTTTATTACAATTTAAATTTTCGATTTTAAATCTAAAATAATATATGTATATATATATATATATATATATATATATATATATATATATATATATATATATATATATACATTCAAATATATTAATTTATTTAGAAATTTAATTATGATATAATTAATATATTAAAAATATTTATTTATTATAAAATTTAAGTATATACAAATAAATATTTATTTTATGCAATGCTCAAGTAAAGATAATACTTTACTGTATGATAAAATAAACACATGTTGAACTTGTGTTTCTCATGTTTAAGTTTCTTTCCCTATATTCCCCAAACTTTTTCATTTTTTTTGTTCATTTTTTAGTTAATGAAATGTTGTTGTGTTGTTGTTATTGTATATAACTAGTTTGCATTCTTAATTAAATATAACTAACCACCTCTCGCTCTTATTTATATAAAAAAAATAAGTGTTTTTTTCTTAATTATAAGAAATAAATAACTATTTTAAAATTACAATTGTTTTCCTTTGTATCATTAATTTATTGTGAAATTTATTAATGAAATACTCACTCGTTTTCCACATAAATATATGAATAAAAATTATAGTATAAATACAACTTAAATGTGGACAAAAATTGCACATATATTTATTAATAATAAATAATATAATATTATAAGACCAACAATATTTTTTTTCTGAATAGACCAACAAGATAATAGCATATACCTTTTAATATAATATATCTTCATTATAAGTTAATAACTTTGTTTTAGATGTTTTTTTCTTTTATAAATTTGTGTTGTTTTAACTTCTTTACTTTATGTTTTGCATATTTTTAATGACTGAAATAAAATATTATTAAAGATGTAATATTTTTTTCTATATTTCACTAAAAAATTATATTTTTATCATATAAATACAATCAAATTTCTTATAATATATTTAAATATCATCCCAATATATTTTCTATAAAATATTATTAATATATACTCATTGATAATTATTAATTTAAAATTTTAACATTAAAATATTAATATTAATATTAATTTGAAAACATTTAGTTGATATTTATTAATTTTATGTAGTAATATTTAATATTAATATTAATGTATATTTAATATTTATCAGTATTTAATTACATTCAATTTATAGTTTATTTGTAGTTAACATTATTATATATTAATAATTAATATTAATAAATATAAGCTAGCATATATTTATTACATATGAATATATTTGGTAATAATAAATATATACTATTAAATATTAATATTAACTACATTACATTTATTAATATTAATTAATTAGTAGTGTTATTTATATTAACATATAGTCTTAAAATTTATTAGTTTATTGGCAACATTATGTATTACTCCCTCCTTGTTAGTAGTATGTCTCATTGATGTAAAGAGTAATTTTTAAAACTTGATAACAATTTAAGTTAAATTTAATATTATTTACTAAATTATATAATTATTTATTCTGGTAAATTAATTAATAAAATCATATAATTCTTGTGCAATTTTGGTCCCATTAAACTTTCTAGATTTCTTTTCTAAGTTTTACATGTCATGTCACTTACCATGACAATGTTATATTAGCATATAAGTGACACTTCAGCATATGTTTGGATATCATGCTATGTATCTATCACATTTCATCACACAACACATCATTTGTCTTTTAAAATTGACAAAAGTTTGACAAATAAAACAAAATTACACAATTATAATATTTTAATTTGATGGACTAAAAGTGTAATTCACTCTTTTAAATTTAAAGATTATAAATTTAGAAGTAGTAATACTAGTATAGTGATATCATAATATTATTAATCTAAAACTACAAAATATTAATATTAATATTACAATAAATATAATAATAATAATAATATTATTATTATTATTATAAATACATCATATATATTTTAAAGTAGAAATAATAATACTACAATATTAGTAATAACAAAATATTAATATTAAATTGTTTCATAATTTTGATATATATTATTTATGAAACATTAGTTATAATATTATTTTTATAAACTTATATCATGACGATGTTATTTTACTAACAAAACTTCCCATGGTACAAATTAGACATCGTCTTGAATTAGTAATAAATCATAAAATTTACAAAAATTCTCTATAAGCAAAACTTTTCTTATCGGCCACGAAAGACTCTTCTGTGGCTGTCAACCTTAATGCTGAATTAGTTATTGTGGCATTTCGAAGTATATTTTGATGCTGAGAAAACGAATAAAAAGGGAGGATGGTTAATTTTGGAATTAAAAACAAAGAAACTTTAAAAGTTATAATTAGTTAACAATTTATATATGAATTATATAAATTGGTTCACAAATGTCATTTTTTAACTAGGTGAGTTGATAATTCGGCCAAATTGTCCATAGGTAGATAGGTGGACTTGCACACAACATATAGCATTCACTTCTACATCTTTATAAACAATTATCAAAGTCAAATTATCTGTTTGTTGAGGTAATTAAAAAATATAAAATTATATAAAAGATAAAAATTATAAAATTTTATCTTAAATAAAAAAAATTATAAATAAAATCTAATAAATATATTTAAGGATAAAAAAGAAATAATTATAAAAAAATTAAAAGTTAACGTAAAGAAATATTAAAAATTATTTTTTAAAAATATTTATTAAACAGTCAAATAAATTTTTTAGTTAATAAGAAAATTTTAAAAATTAACTAAAATATTTTTTTAAACATTTATCATTTAGTCTTCTACTATTTTGTATTTTTTTTACATAACTATTATGTATTTTAACAACGTGCCATTAGTCTACCGTTGATCTGTGTTCTATAGTGTGGAAGGATATCTATGCGTCTAATAAGTTTACTTTTGTAGCATATGGTAGACTTTTGGATAAGATTTCCACTGTCAACACAAGCTGTTGTAATTAAAATTTATGAAATAATCAAAGCATAAAAGAACTAGGAAAAGAATAAATGTAGTACTATCAGGTGACATAAATCTTTTGAAAGTAAAACCTTGTTTCTATATATAATAATAATATGTAATAGATAATATCTTTAAAGATTACATACACAAAGTATATTAACTTTAATAACACTAATTTTTTTTAAACTTTTTTACACTCTTTTTTTCTTCCTATCTCTTTAAAAAGGTTGTGTTGGTTTGAATTTTTTTTCTTAGTTGAAGTTTTTCAAAATTATTTCAATATTAATTCAAAAAATAAATATGTAAAGTTCTTGAGTCATTTTTCATTGACGTAATAATAAATAAATAAATAAAAATTAAGCTGGTCAACCAATTATGATGCAACACGCTCTAACATGTCAAGCACTCCATTTAAACATGTAAATACAATATGGGGTTATGAGTGTCTTGCACGTATTAAAGGTGTCGCGTGCTACCAAACTCTTCCTTATACACATACATTATCTTTTTTTTTTAGATTATACACATACATTATCTTAAACAAGTGATAAGAATACATTTTCTTACAAGACTTTTTAACACACTATATAATTGATTAAATCACAAATTTTATTTAATGAATTTATTTTTTAATTTTAAAATTTTCTATAAATTTCAATCAATAATAAAATATAAATTAGAAGGGATGCGTGGTACAAGAAACTAATTTCTTTTGTGATAAGAAAAATTATTAGGTGATCTAAAATTATTATCTCTATAATTACACCAAAGAAAATTAAATATTAATTTTTTATTATATATTATAAAATTTATATATCAACAAGTAATTATGTGAGTGATATTGAGTTGGAACTCTTACATAAGTTTTTGAGTTCTAACATTGTTAATAGAAAAAACATTATTAGGAAGGGAGAACCCATCAGAGGTGTGATGCCAGTGCTCCTTCGGAATATGTTGTGTATGTGTATATATACACTTTGAAAAACCTGTTACTTCCCATTCCCACTTCAACAACCTTGAGGACACAAAGTAGCACAAAGCCTTGAGCATGTCTTCCTTAAAATCCTACGGGAAAGTTGATGAGCATGAGCAAATGGTGCTGGAGGCAAGGAGGAAAACCAGAAAGAGAATCACAATCATAGGCCTCTCCTCAATAGTCCTAGCAGGTGTTATATTTGCTGCTATATTTGGCATTGTAAGCACCACTCATGACAACTCACAAGATGCCAATGATGCTCACACTGTGACAAGTTCACTGAGGGCTGTTTGTGATGTGACCTTGTACAAGGACTCATGCTATAGCAGCCTTGGTTCTGTTGTGGACTCAAGGCAGGTTCAGCCTGAGGAGCTGTTCATCTTGTCAATGAAGTTGGCCTTATCTGAAGTGTCCAAAGCTGTTGAGTATTTCAGTGATCATCATCTTGATGGGGTTTTCAAAGGGTTGAAGTTGATGGATGGAAGGACTAAGGAGGGTTTGAAAAATTGCAAGGAGCTTTTGGGTCTTGCGGTTGACCATCTGAATAGCTCTTTGACATCAGGGGAAAAGTCTTCAGTTCTTGATGTTTTTGAGGATCTTAAAACATGGTTAAGTGCTGCAGGTACTATATTAATTACAAGCATATATGGTATAGTCAATACTTATAGACATGCGTCCAAGTTAATTTTTGGCAAGTAACTATGATGTTTTCACACCCCATATTTTTTTATACTGCCCAAACACCTTTCATGGTAAGAAGAGAAGAGAATAATTCAAATTTGAGTTTCTTTTACCATAAAAGGTGAGGGTGGAGGGGTAGTGTACAAAAAATGAGTAATGAAATGTAGGAAAGCTTCACATCTCCTAACTTAATTGCTGACTAACTTTCCTTGATGCCAATTAGTTTTAAAACATTGCCTTACTTAATTACTAACCAACCTTTCTTAATGTCAATTGGTTTTAAAACATTGCCTAACTTAATTCTTAACCAACTTTTCTTAATGTCAGTTTGTTTTAAAATAGAATCTAATGTGGTGTTAGCCTATAACTAGTTTTTGTTATTTCTTAGTTTGCATTCCCCGTCAACTAACATAAAAATAATAATAATAATAAAAATTGGCCAAGCTATAAATTTATTTCTTATGTTCCATTTGTAATCCTTGTTAAAAGTTTTCAATATCTTTTTACCCTTGTTACTGGAATTGGAGCATGCAAAGGGTAGCTAGCTGATTTATTTGCCTGAAAAATAAAAACAAGCTGCTAGAACTACTCCAATCTGATTTCAATATCAATTCTCCAAATTAGATTACTTAGAGCTAAGGTGCATAATTGTGTCCCTTTTGCTTGATAATAATAAGTGTATAATTTGTTTCCTTGTGTGCTGAAATAGGTACATATCAGCAGACTTGCATTGAAGGCTTTGAAGATGCAAAAGAAGCAATTAAGTCTAGTGTAGTAAGCTATCTTAGAAATTCTACACAGTTCACTAGTAACAGTCTTGCCATCATAACCTGGATCAGCAAGGCTGCAACCACGCTGAACTTGAGGCGCTTACTGAGTTTACCTCATCAGAATGAGGCA
The DNA here is from genome assembly GCF_000004515.6 of Glycine max. Lineage (NCBI taxonomy): Eukaryota > Viridiplantae > Streptophyta > Magnoliopsida > Fabales > Fabaceae > Glycine > Glycine max. The sequence goes on from NC_038242.2 coordinate 49,841,175, forward strand.
CCAGAATGGCTTCATTCAAAAGATAGGAAGCTGCTTCTAACAGAGGATTTGAGGGAAAAAGCTCACATTGTTGTGGCCAAAGATGGCAGTGGGAAATATAAAAAAATTTCTGATGCACTTAAACATGTCCCTAATAATAGTAACAAGAGGACTGTGATCTATGTGAAGAGAGGGGTTTACTATGAAAATGTGAGGGTAGAGAAGACCAAATGGAATGTGATGATCATTGGTGATGGTATGACTTCTACTATTGTATCTGGCAGCCGTAACTTTGTGGATGGAACACCAACATTTTCAACAGCAACATTTGGTATGTAACTATATTAATTAATTTTAGGTTTAAATACAATGTTTTTTCCCTATAGTTTTTCTCAGTTTTGGTATTGAGTCCATATAGTTTATTTCTTCTACAGAATTGACCCCTGGTTTAGGAACCAAATCCAAAATGTATACATGATGGCAGTGACCAACAAAATATAGGGACTAAAAACCAAGCTTTTAAAGAGACCAAAATCAAAATTGAGAAAAACAATGGAGACTAAATTTATTTAAACCAATTTTTTTACTTAAAACGCAAGGACTGTGTAAAGAATTTATACGCTGTCATTAAATCCCAGATTGTTATGTATAGTATATTTGTTGACTTTCATAATAACTACTTCAATAGTCATAACTAAGATTTCTGATTGGTTGACAACCGTGCATGAAAACTAAACTCTTAAACTGATTAGGCATAAAATTTAGGGCATGTTTTTCATAAATACTGTTTAGATAACTTGGACATATTTTCATCTTGATTTGTTGGGGGTGTCAGCTGTATTTGGAAGGAATTTCATAGCTAGAGATATGGGTTTTCGCAACACAGCTGGTCCACAGAAGCATCAAGCAGTGGCACTAATGACTAGTGCAGATCAAGCAGTTTACTATAGATGTCACATTGATGCATATCAGGACACTCTCTATGCTCATTCCAACCGCCAATTTTACAGAGAATGCAACATCTATGGCACTGTTGATTTCATTTTCGGCAATTCTGCGGTTGTGATCCAAAACTGCAACATTAGGCCAAAGCTACCTATGCATGGCCAGCAGAACACAATCACAGCTCAGGGAAAAACTGACCCTAACATGAACACTGGAATCTCCATTCAACATTGCAACATTTCACCCTTTGGAAACTTGAGTTCTGTCCAGACATACCTTGGAAGACCCTGGAAGAACTACTCAACCACAGTGTACATGAGATCAAGGATGGATGGCTTTGTGAGCCCCAAAGGCTGGTTGCCGTGGACCGGGAACTCAGCACCAGACACCATTTTCTATGCTGAATTTCAGAATGTTGGACCAGGTGCTTCAACAAAGAATAGGGTGAAGTGGAAGGGTTTGAGAACCATTACTAGTAAACAAGCCAGCAAGTTTACTATTAAGGCTTTTCTACAAGGAGATAAATGGATTTCTGCATCAGGTGCTCCATTTAAGTCTGATCTATGACAACAGCCATAATATGCTAATGCAATTTGCAAAGCTCCCTCAGTGAAAATTGTTTGTACTTTTTTTATTTTTTCTTTCTTTCCCATGATCTTCTTGATTTGTATTATTAATTTGACATTGTATAATGATTCTTTTGATTTGACTATTCTTTTTTTCTTCATACATGGTTTGCACCAATCTTTGTCTCTTTCTCATAATTTTGTTTCACTAGGAGACTAGCATTTTGAATAAAAGGGATCTTAATCTAATTTTTAACGGAGTCCAATGATGTCATAATCGTGTAATTCATGTAGCCAACTTCACTTAGTGGAATAAGACTACTACTCTTGTTGTTGTTACTTGTTGGGGACAAGCATGCAAATTACATCGGGATATCAGAATCATTTTGGACCAACTTTCCTAATTGCTTTAAAGCATATTATTTCTGCAAACTTGTACATATTCTTATTAAGACTTGAATTTTCATAAGAACATCAATGCCTCTCATCCCTTTTGGATGCTATTCCTTTAAAAGGAAAATCATGTAGTTACATTACATCTAACAAATAATGAATCAAATTTATTTTTTTCAATTTAAGCTTTCAGCTGTCTATCTTAGTAGTCCTTCAGTGTAAGGTATATCTGTGTCAGGAAGCCAAGTATTTCCCAATGTAAAATTAAGGACTGTGAAGTTCCAAGCTTGAGTAGCATTCAACAGAGAGTAACCAGGCCATGTTACTCTATTGCTAGTGTTAGAACCAGGTCCATAGTTGTTGAATTCACCATAAAAGAGAGTGTCTAATCCAACTGTTCCATTCCACTCTAGCCACCCAGCAGGTTGAATTACATTTCCAATGTATGACTGCAGATAGACAGTCCTCGAATACACCTTCCATGGACGGCCTAAGAAACTCATCGTGGAATTCAAGTCCGCGACCAAGTCCGGTGCAGCATCAATGCTGCAGTTTTGGATCGAAATGCCAGTGTTTTGATTTGGATCAGTTCTTCCTTGTGCTGTGACAGCATTCTTCTGGTTTGGCAATGGTTTTCTGGCATAGATTTTGCAACCCTGGAAGACCACAGCTGCATTGCCGAAAATGAAGTCCACAGTTCCATAGATTTCACATTCCCTATAGAATTGCCTCAAGGAGTGAACATAGAGTGTGTCTTGATATCCTTCAAAACTGCAACGGTAGAATGTGGAGAGATCAGCATTGTTCCTCACTGCCACTGCTTGGTGCTTTTCGGGTCCAGCTGTGTTTCTGAATGTAACATCCACTGCTATAAATCTTTCTCCAGAAACAGCTGCATTCAACACAAAATCAAATAAGGTATTGGTTCAGCAATTTTTTAACAAGAACAATGATTAATGTAACCGACTAATTATACACTATTAAAGCTTTTGTCAAAGAATAAATGATGAGTTGAAGATTTCTAGTTATACTTTAGAGTCTAATTTATATGTACTATTATAAAAAAATTTACACAACCAATTAATCAGAAATCATATTTGGTATAACTTTTTTAAGTGGTTACTATAAAAGTCAACAAATTTACCATGACAATTTGTAATTGAATAACAATGTAAAAACATTTTAACAATAAGTGCAAAGACTCTTTACTCTATTTTTACACATTAGTAAACTATTCAGCAGAAGAATCTTCCATATAATTAATGTTAAAACTTTTGGTGTTAAGTGAAATCTCAAGAATGGTTTTTCTTAGTAAAAACTTGCCTTCACAAATGAGAACAGTTAGAAAGAACAAAGTACTTACCAAAGGTGGAAGAATTGAAAGTAGTCCAACCATCTATGACACTATGGTTCCCTGTGATGATAGTCTTGTTAATACCATCTCCAACTAGCAATATATTCTTCTTTTCTTTGGGAATAACTACATATTCCTCATAGAGTCCCTCCCTAACATACACAAGGAAATATCCATCTTCAGGCTTTGTATTATTGGGTGCAGCAGCAATAGCATCTCCAATGGAAGTGTAGTTGTCTATTCCATAATGGCTCACAATCACAAAGTCGTACAATAAAATTCCTTGACTTCCACTTTCTTTAAGAATCCTTTCAGTTCTACTAGTACAATTGGATAATTTGGCGCAACTATACTTTGTGCGAAGAAGCTGCAACAAAATAATATTTCAATTTTTACCTTATATATAATCAAATGTAACTCTGATTAAGTAACACCAAGACAAAATTCATGCATAAATTCTCAAAATTAACTTCATTGCTTCTTACCAAATACTAAGGCCACATGATTGAATTATATTCTCATAAATTATTGCATTAAATAACACCAAGACCACATTCATGCATAAATTATCATAATAAAACTTTATTGTTTCTTACTAAATACTAAGGCCATATGATTGAATTATATGCTCTTGTATTTTTATGTATTTATATATGTTGTAGCATTCATGATTGTTTGACAGGCATAAAGGAAAGCTCATGATATATATGAAATGTTCCATTTCTTTCTGATACATTTATTCTTGAAATGATATTATTGAATATGCCTTTGAATAACTTTGTTTTCAAGTTCCTTATATATAAACTCTAGCTAAATAATGGGCACTGGCACATTTGTTTCTAAGCAAACTTGGTATGAAAGCTAAGACAATAATTGAAAAGAATCTTATACGTTTTATGATACTAAAAAAAAGCTAAGAAACATGATATAAGTATGAATAATTTTTTTGTCATTTATGAAAATTTGTAAAATCTAAGAATCATTGCTCATGAATTGATCAGCAAAATGTAGACAAGTTCTCATTAATACATGGTATATATAATGGCATGAAGAAGTTTAAAGGTATATGACACGTGTATGGAAGGGTGCCAATGGCATAAGCAAACAAGACTTCACGTGATTGATCATAAAGTTGTTACATTATGTTAAGGCGTTCACGTTAAAACAGAGGAAAACAGAGCGTACTAGGTCAACCCATTTAATGTGGTTGACTTGACCTATCATTGCTTTTTAATCTAAGTAAAGCAGGTCATCTTAGAAGTTGAAACTAGCTAAGTCAAGTTATTTTGTTTATGTAAGTCGAATCTTTCACCCCATCTCCATGTGATATAAGAAACTAGATAAGTATATTATAATGACGTCAAATATGAAGAGAACAGAGGATTAATCTTGAATTACCCTAGAAATAGAACTTCTCATTAAAATTTTGAGAAAAATATAGTTTATAATAGTGGACTATTAATGATTGAAAGTTTTAGAGATAACAAGACAGAATAATAGAAAGGGTGAAGAAATAGAAACGAAAGGTATGAATTAAACTAAAAAAAAAGGGGGTTATCCTTCCCTTCCCCACTTGACATTAGAGAGACACATCCTACTCAAATTCTCAATTTTTTGTTCCCTTGCAAACTAGTTTTTCACTTTTATTTTAAAGCTTGTTATATTCTACCCCTGTTTAATATCTACTAATGTTCTAGTCTTTTTTATTTTTAATTATTGATATTTTAAAAATCCAGAATATTATTAAGTACTTTTCAACTATATCCCTATTTAACAATTATAAAAATAGTAATCTATCAATTACTATGATAATGATTCATTTATACTCTATTTAATAATTGTTTCAATAGTAATTTATCAAAATATTAAATAAAGATATTTTATCTAAATATAGTAATGTTTTCCTATTAAATGATTCTTAACATCAATAGATATAGAACAACGGAGATACTTTTAAGACAAAAGTTGTTACACAACCAAACGTGTATAACAGCTATTGAAATCTGTATGGAGGAAGTTAATTTTGTCTTACGAAAAGAATAAACTTCTGAGTCCTGACTCCACCAACAAGCAACGTGGACATGTTATGGCAATTTAAATCGATCAAATTTTTTTATTATTATTTGATATCAAGTTGTATGTTTTCTTGTTCTTAGATATATAATAGTCATCACATAAGAAAAATTTAAAAAAAAAATATATGTTTTTTAGTGTTTAATATCCATGTTGTAAAGAAACCGTATGTACCAAAAAGTAAAAAGTAGTAAAGATTTCATTCTGGAATAGAAGTGGGCAAAACATACTTGAAGAGATTTACTTTAAAAAAGAAAAAAGTCAAACTCTTTATGATAAAGCAGACAAAGAACTATGAGAGGAAATAAAAGAAATGGACAAAATCAAGCATAAACTAAAATCAATTAAACCATTCAATGAATCATGTTTTCTGCGCTTGGTTCAGATGACTGAATGGACGAAAAACCCATTGAAGATATGTCCGTCTCCCATGCAAATAAAAGTAAATCAGTGATGCTAACCTAGTCATAACATTAGAACATAGACACAAACTCTTTTTCCAACGTACTCTCTTTCAATGTTTCACTAAACGGTTTGTGACTACAATTATCGTGATCGTAATTGTAGTATATTGGTTGTATTTGTTTATAATTTCTCATAATATTAAAAATTACGATGAAAAGACCGTTCTAACCACAATCATAATTTTAAACCTTATATACTCTCTTCTTTTGGGTAAAACTTATGTGAATTTCATTCTCAAAACTAGTTAAATTCACACGAATTTAACCAATAGAAAGAATATTATTTAAAAAATAGTGTTAAAAGAGAAAATTTATTATATAATTTGAAATCATTAAATTTTTTTTATTTTATTGACAAATATTAATTATTCATTTTATTCATTTTTGTTAATAAAAAATTTTGAATCTATAACTTATTCCTTCTTTCATTGACAGCAAGTTAACTTTATATCTCATTTAAAATCATCAGTATCTTTAGATTTGACTAATATTCATGTGAGCATGACCACTTTTTTCATTTAAGAAAGAGTTAATAAAATTGTCAGTACATGCCACATGAAAATTGACCTTAGACTTAGACAAGGGATGATAATAACAATGTCACATCATACAATAATTTCACATACCATACTCACCAAAATAGTAGTCAGAAAAAACATAGCAATCATCAGAAGTAACACACCAATGCAAAATCCACAAGTGAAGAGAAAAAAAAAATGGGTTGATTAAATTAATTACCTTGATGAGCTTCTCTAGTGGTTGCCTAACCTTGAAGGTCTTGGTGGGGAGACCATGCTTGCGGGTCTTATTCCTCCTTAGGTTTTTGTCAAGAGCCTCAGTGACCAACCCAAGTGACACACTATACAACTGTGTCACATCCTTGAGTGGCACGGCAAGTGCATTGGCAATGTTGCTTTTGGTCACAACCAACCCATCATAGCAAGTGTAGTGGTTGGTGGCCACGGCACTGAGGTAGCTCTCGATTTTCTCGATGAGTTCGGAGTCTGAGGAGCTTGCGGATTTGAGCTCCTCGGATATGGACGCCAAGTAGTCCACATTGAGCTGGTTTAGGTCTCTGCAGTCACCAAGTGATGCAGTCTCAGCATGGTTGAGGGAAGGTGATTTTTGGTGGCGTTGGAGAAAGTCCTCAAAGACTTTGGCTAGTTTTCTTGCCTGTTTGAGGCTTTGTTTTATGGAGAACTTGCCATAGCCATAAGGGTCTGAAGGGGATGAACGAATGGCTGAGAGAATGGAACGGCAGAGTTTTGGATATAGTGTGCCTTTGCAGGCAACAGAAGAAGAAGAAGAAGAAGAAGGAGAAGGAGAAGGTGGAGATTGAGCTAAGAGTAATGGTGCTAACAGGAAGACAAAGAGAAGGGAAATAGAGAGAGGGGGGGAAAATGGTGGAGGTGACATTGCTTTTTTAGGTTCAATGTGGGGTTGGAAATGGGGTTTGTGATTTGTGTCTGTGAATATATGTTTTGGCTTGATGAGCATTTATAGGCCGTGAGGGGTGAAGTTGAGGAAAAATGATTGTGTTTTTTTATTATTATTTCATAAGAATTAAAAATAGGTACCAAAGAGTTACATCATCTCATGCATTATATCCCATCAATTGAATTAGATTTATGTATATTATTTATTCATATTTTTTTTCTTTTCTTTTTCCTCTCTAGTGTCAAGTAACATATTTAGTGTTGACGTAACATTTTTCTATTTTGTCACAGTAATTTTTGGACTATATAACAATTTATGAGTTGAGATTGAGAGAGCTAGGAAGCATAAATGCGCGTAAGGAATTATTAAAAGTAGAGAAATAGTACATGGTGTGGGGTGTGTCGGTGGGGGTGTGTGTGGATATGGTTATACAATGAATGCATATTGCAGAACAAAGGAACGTGCAAGGAAAGGTTTGAACTAATGTTAATTAAGGTTGCCATAGAGATGATGCATTGGTTGGTACTTCTAGTAGTGATGAGGTACTAATTACTACATGTTTGTTGGTTTTCTACCCTTGCAATTATTACCATTTGGTACAACAATAAGGAATAATATCATCAATTTTAATTTCTTGAATTATCTCTTTGTTTATTTTTTTTTCTTGTCTGTCCTTCCTGTGTTTGTGTTTTTCCAGGTTCAGTAATGAATATAGTAAACATATAACTTGAAAAACGTGTGGTGAAATCTAGAATATATGAGTTTGAGATCTCTCACAAAGATACGGATTTGTGTATCTATTTAGGTAGATGTTAAGGTAATTAATTTTAAAAAAATGAGTGATATTTAAAGTTTTATATATAAATTAAGAAAACTCAATTTTACTAAAATATTTTACTCTTTTAAAATTTTCATAATAGAATTATCAAGAATTTTTAAATTAAAATTTCTTAGGAGAGAAAATTATAATTAAAAAATTAAATATTTCATTAAAAACTTAAACGTCAATCGATATTTTTTTATTAAATATGTTTTTTTCTTTGTAAGTTAACATTTTTTATTTGTGGTCCTATAAGTTTTTTTCGTTCATTTTTTGTTTTTATAAATTTTTGTTTGTTTCAATTTTAATCTCTTTAATTATTTTTATTTGTAATTCTCATAAGTTTGTGTTTATAAGAATTAAAATTAAAAAATATAAATTTAGAATAATTAAAAATAAATAAAATATTTTAGAGGGACTAAAATTTAAAAAAAAAAACATAAACTTATAAGCACTAAAAATAATAGAAACCATAAGTTAGAAAAATACAAAACTTACGCTAACCAAAAACATGTTTAATTTTTTTAATACTAAACGTCAATTAATTCAGTCTGGAAGGAGAATATTTATGAATTCTAAGAAATTGATTGAGTAAAGTAAGATAGAATTTCTTATCTATTAAATCGCAAATTCAAACTCATACTCATCTTTTTGGAATGAGTCTAAATATAACTTAAACTGAGGCATCATTCTCTCTAATTTTTGTTTATAAAATAACGATTAAATGCTTGTGATAGTGGTTGTAATAGTAGAATCTAGAAAATATTAAACGAGTAATTCATCTAACACAGATGTGACAGCTGCTTTGTAGATATTCAACAGTCAGTTAAACAAGGATTTAGTTATTAATCATTATGTGGATATATACATATATGTACTAGAGCTCCAAACAAAATAGAATGATGGCATATATATATCATGGACACTTAAAAGCAATTTTAAACACAGTCCTTATTAGGTAGAGTTAGTTAAAAAAACTATCAAATCATATATAAAAGTTGAAGCTTAAGATATGACGTCAGTGATAGTTCAGCTGCTTAGCCAACTTTTATCTTGCAAACTTAGGTTGCAACTTAGGATTGTATTTTTATTTTTTGTTTTTATTTTTTTAGAACTGTTTTCATTTTTAAAATATTAGAATTCTAAAAATATGTTTGGTTTAACTTCTTATTTTCTGTTTTTAAGAAATAAAAACATTAAAAATGCATTTTTAAAAAAAATGTATTTTTAGATTTGCTTAAAATTATATTCCTTAAATTACATTCCTTGTCACCACGTTTTTATTTTACCCAAAATAAGATTTTCTGATTTCAATTGAAAACACTAAAAATGAAATTTTATTGTTTCCAGTTTTTGGTTCATTTGAAAAAATATTTTCATTGAAAATGAAAACAGAAATTCAACTAAACATATTTTCATCATCATTTTCTATTTTCAGTTAAAATGAAAACAAAAAACAACTAAACCAAACACCTTCTTAACTTTTTACTTGAGTTATCATCTTATATATATGACTTTCTTTATATTCGTTTGTTTCAAGGAAGACCACACTTACCCATTCAAGGAGATAAATATGGAAAAAAATATATATCAATGAGTCATAAACATATTATATCAATATGTCTAAAACATGTTGAATCACTTTGAAGAAGGTTGAGATGGTTAGATACGAGGTATAAGAATGAAGTTCATCAAGCTTAACTCAACGTGTTTTAGACATATTTTGAAACATTAGACATTAATGTGTTTTAGACATATTTTAGATATATTTTTAAAAATTTCTAGCTATTATGACAGCGACATTAATTGTGACATGTTTTGATGTCTTTGTTTTCTTTGGTAATGTATAGTAATGGTAGAAATTTTACTACTACTTGAGAACTTGGGTATGTTATATGTAATGAACAATAATTTTTTATGTTATGTGAATACTCGTTTTAATTAGCTTTGTGGACTACATGCATATTATCTTATTTCATGAATGATTTTGTTAGTGAGCGCATGTTATCACTTATCTCATGGACTAGTTTGTCTGTCCCTTAATAATATTTGTTAGGAATTAATTTGTTAATAAATATATATGTTTTGGTGAAAAATTATTAGAACAAAAGTTCTTTATATGTAATCATTATGTTTGTTGCTTAAAAAATTAATAAATTAAAAAAAAAGTGATAATTTAGTTCAAAATGATGTAAAAAATTACTACGCACATATGTACTTGTCACGTGATTGAATATGAACCACGTAGGCTACGTTCACTAATGGAGATGAAAGAATTTTAACAATTAGATTAAATTGTCGTGACATTTGATATTTATGGACTAAATAGATAATTTTCATAATAAAAAATGAAATTGTCGGAAAATATAAACTATGTGCACAAAATTAGCTATTTACCCTGTAATTATATTTGTCAATTAATAGGATTGATCAATCTTCATGTGTATATGGAGATCGACTAAAATTATATGATTTAATTAATAGGGTTGATCAATCTTCATATGTATATGGAGATAGACTAAAATTATATGATTCAAAATTATGTAATTTTAAATTATGTAATAATTTCTTCTAATTAAAAGAGTAAATGATTGGATTAAATATTTTAAATTATAATACAATAGTAAATATTTGTCACGTCTCTCTGTAATAACAATGGTTCAATAGTAAAGCTAGTGGCATTTTACACTGCTCAATACCCATGCCAGCCCAAATTCCACAAACTCCCATCCTGGTCAATGAGACAATCATAGGACTTTGAAAAGTCTAAGTATTTCTGTGACAGTGCCGGTGGTCATTGTTCTCTTTTTCGAAGTGGAATATAGCAAGCAAGAAGCTTCTTATGTTCACATTACACATTCCCGTTGCATTGCATGGTCCAAGACTAGGATATATAATTATTATATTTTTTTTTTGGTAGAGTGGCTAATGTTTTTTTTTTGGTAGAGTATATATAATTATTATATAGTATATAAAGATAATATATTTATTGTCCTCTCAACGTGTAAAAAGAGGTCCAAATTGGATACAGTCAATCAAGTAGCTGTATTCCATCTCCTATAGTCAACCTTGTAATTATGAATAAAAAAAATACTTAAATCAGTAGTATGTTTTTGTGATCTAAGTTCTCTATAAATTAACAATACTCCATTAAAAATATATTATTGTTTAGAAGAAGAAAAAAATAGCTTCAAGTTATTATTTGATAAAGAAAAGTTTTCTAGCTTTCAAGAAATTTGGACAATATCGGAGCAAGAAAAGGTGGATATATAATGAGACAAAAACATATGTTCTTATTGCATTTTGTTGAATGCAAACAACACACGGAACACTGTTCAAGAAGTTTTTGATAGGAGTTTTGCTTTTCCTTAACTTGCAAACGCGTTTTCGGCTCCTATACAAAATAGGCTCTAACTAATTTTTAGATTACAAAATTAGTTGCGATAATGTTATATATATAAAAAAAGATAATATATTTAATTTACGTATATTTAAGCTTATTAGCATTATTATGCACAATTTGAATGATATTCGAGTTAATTTTTTCTATAAAACTGATTTCTGCAAAAAAACACTTAAGTATAACTTAAGTGTAGACATGCATAAGTCATAAATCATTGTAGGCAACTTTCCATGGCCACACTTTCAATTTGAATATATTATTATAAGGAGACAATTATTAATGTTTAGCATGTAATGAAATAAACCTTCTTCTATAAAAAAAAAATATATACTTCATTTTAAATTATTTATTGAAATTAAGAAGTACTCTAACTCAACCCAAATCACGTACACAAAAACCCAAATGATGCCGAAGCCATTTCTTGTTGCTTTGGATTGATGTGGAGATCGAGAGTGTGATGATTGATGATATAAAAATGAAGTTCCAAATATATGCACAGTATTAGGAAATTCTCCATCCGAAGTAACTTTCATGAGTTGCTGAAATTTGTTTTATATAATTTTTCATAACGCCACGTCATTTTCTCTTTAAGTAATACAAACAACTTTATACTTGAATTCAATAACTCTAAAAATTTCTTCGATTGATTTCACTTTCTATACTTTTCCTGTATTTTGTATGATATTAAGATGGATCAATCATTACTATTTATAGCAACTATTACTCTTCTGTTCAAAATTTAAATCAATAAAAAAAATGCTCTTAAAATCAAAAATAAACTTGTCCCAATTCAATCATAAAATCCAATTCAAGATAAGAAGGTTGTCCAAATAATAATAAAGAGTAATCAATTAAACTTAGCCCTATAATTATTAGCCGATGTGTAATGTCAACATCCACATTATAATAATTAAAAGGGTGTCATAGTATCCTCGAGAAATTAGTTATGCACAACACACAACTTTGGTTCATTAACTGAACTACTTAGTGTCTATTATGTACGGTTGGTTGCAGACTTATAGATTGAGATGAAGGAGCAAGCAAAGCAAACCCATGTGGGTCTGTGGATTATAGGCTATCAAGTCAAGACTCGTGGGGACCAAGAGAAGAGAACTCCCCACTTGGCAACTAGTATATGTCCTTCAAACTTTGTTGGTTCCTAATCTATTGCGCTTGATATTAGAGGACATGAGAAAAAAATCTAAGGCATGCATTCTTTTGTGGGGTTAAAGTGTAGAATAGTATATCCATATACACTGGCGGATCCAAGACCTTAAGTCAGTGGGTGTAAATTATAAAAAATAAAATCAGTGGGTTCAATTATATAAATATAAATAAAATAAAATATAAAAATATAAAATTTTATTTACAAATTTAATCAATTTTATAAAATGAGAGGGTGCAAGTACACACCCTCGATTGGCTGTAGATCCGTCACTGTACATATATATATGTGTTCACGTATTACTCATTAATGAAATTTTTATATGTATGAAAAAATTAAAATTCATATTATTATGGGATATAAATCTTATTCTTATCAAATAGATTAAGCTTTGTTAACTTATAAGATAAGTTCTTTTTTTTTTATTTGAAGCGTTACCATATATTATTATTAAAAGGTATGAATTTAAGACTTTGTTAATGATTTATTTTTGTCTGAAAATCTAGTTAATCATTTTTAGTGAATTTTTTTATATATAATTACATTTTTTTTCTTTTGCAAAACTCAAATCTAAAACATTATTTAAAATATTCGAGTCCTCTTGTTATATATGTATACTAGATATGTATGAATGAGTTTTGATGTAGAGGTAGTAGAATGCAACATACAGGCCTATTTCTTATAAGAACTTTTGAGAATTAATTTGTGTGAGATTTTTATATTATCTATAAAAATGTTTCCGCTCCACACTACACTAAATTGAAAGGAAGTGAATTTAAGATTTCACTCTTATCAAGTCATATTATCAATATTTAGATTAAAAAAAATTAAATGTAGTCTTCAAAATTATATGCGATGTCACCATAATCTTTCAAACACTTTGACCAATAATTAGTTCCTCAAAGATTTAATCTTTTGCTTTGTAAAAAAAAAAAAGATTTAATCTTTTTTTCAAATTAACTTGCAACATACAAAATGACATCACATTCATTCTGATAAATAAAAAACAAAAAACTATAGTAGTGACAAAACATTGTTGATATATTAATTTGTTGACAATTTTTTTAAAAAAATAATGATAAAAGAAATATTTAAAGAACTAATTCGGTTATTCAATAATTCTAGAGAATCAAATGAAGAATCGTGTAACTTATTGTTCTCAAGTTATATCAGTACAGCTTATGTGCCTCTAGATTTTCTAGATTGGAATATGGCTTTATCCTACTAGTTTGCTAGGCCAACTTTATTTTTGATTGCGACCAGAGTTTGATCCGAAGACCCACATTTCATGGAACATGTCTGCCTTAGTTTCATATATATAATAAATTTAACTGTTCTTACACTACCAAAAACAAACTTATTTCGACCAATGGATGTCCCAAAACTTTGCTCGATTGCCAACAATGTTGTGAAAATTGAGAATTCATATTCATAAATTTATAAGTCCTAACTAATAGGTCCATCAAAACAAGTAACAACTCACAATTTGTCATATTAAAATGTAAAACTTAATTAACTTCTAATCAACTAACCTAAAATAAAATATAACACAGAAAATTATTGTTGTTATTTAGATATTTTATTATAAAATAAAATAAAAATTTTAATCTTTTTTAAATAATAAAGATGTTTAGGTGAAAGATGTCTAGGTGAATTAGATTTCAATGACTTATCTAAATCATGACAGACCTCAAAAATCATTGAGCGTCTACATGGATACTTATATATTATTCATTAACAAAATCTTTAGAGGTATTTATATATTACTTACTAAAAAAATCCTCACATGGGAAATAAAAAATTAATTTGTTCCTTATTAACTAAAAAATAAATTAAATAATATTCATTATAATTAAATTACTTGTGTATCACCTTCCTTGCAAACCAACATCATAGAGGTAGAACACAAATTGTAACCACAAAGAGGCAAGACATGAACTATTAAATAGTGGAAAACATAAGAACTAGGTAAGAGCCAAGCAGATCAAAGCGCAAGAACAGAACAGAGAACAAAGACACAACATGAGAAAAATAACCATTTTCAGGTCTTAGTTTAGACAAAGCACAAAGCAAAATACCAACGAAAAAAGGAAGATGAATAAAAGAAGAACCCTGAAGATGAAAAAAAGTTGCAAGAGAATGATCAAAGACAAAAGTACATGGATTTTTCAGCTTTTGTGAAGTGGTCGAGCAAAAACTTGATCCAAGAACCTATCTCTAGAAAAATGACATGGATCGTAACATTCATTCTTTAACGTGGAAGATCGCAAATCGGTGTGATATTGAACAATTTAAGATCTTGCTTAAGATTCAGCAAGGGTTTCAGTTAAAAAATCATAAGATCCTGAGATTTTAAATTCATCAGAAAGATGATGAGCTTGATAAGTCATTTGTCAAAAATGAGCACTCATGATAGCAAAGGAAATTGAATTTTGAAGTTTGTAGCAATTATTATAATTTTTTTTAATTATAAAAAAAATATTGTTTAAACTTTCTTTTAACAGAAAGGTCATAAAGAAGCATAGAATCTAAATTTCACACACCATATACATTTGTCCAAATATTATTACTGTAAATCAATTTCATTACAAAATTCAAAATATATTTAATATACTTCCACAAATAAACATACAATGACAAAGATTAAAAATTTAAACAAAAACAATACAAGTTAGAAGAATAAAAATTAAAACAATGTTTAAAAATAAATACTAATTTAAGATTGGATAAAAAATTTACAAATTTTAAAAAATATATATTATGAATGATTAAATATTTAAAATATAATAATATGTAATTAAAACATGCACAAATTTTCTTATCAAAGAATCATTCAATAAAAGTGTTTCATTAAAGACATAAAGTTAAAGGCTTTTGCTATTTCTACTCTCCTTTATTACTAATACACTTTCCTTTCAAAATTTTTTTCTCGGCACTTCCCTTCAGATTTGGGAATTGTCCTCAGTCAATGCATTCCAGAAATTTGCCAAGAAATTATAACAATCTCTCGATTCAATAATATCCCAACACTTTGTATCTCCAACAATTTCAAATTGTTCTAAAAAATTTATGTGCATTCCAGTAACTCCCCCGCCCAACCCAAATAAAAAAGGTAGTGTTATATCCACACCTTTTCTTTTCTAAATACACTCCCTTTTGGTATTTTAATTTGGTTATCGCTTAAATGATTATTTCCCTCACATATCGCACACTCTCCCTCCACATTAATACACTCCTACCAAGGTAATGAAACACTCTTCATCTCTTTCATTAGAATTGTTCCTCTTTCTCTTTCACTCTCTTTCTAATCTTCAATTCAATATTTTCTTGTTTGCTTGGTCTCTTTATCTAACATTAATGTTTTTTCATCATCAAATTCTCAAACACGGTATGTTTGTGCTCATTTTTTGTGATTTATGCTTAACTAAAGGAAATAACTATTTTTTTGAATTTCAAAAAGTAGTTTCTAGAATATTATTTCACATTTTATATTCTGAAAAGTGATTTATGGAATACAAAAGCTAAAACAATATTCTAAAAACTACTTTCTGAAACTTTATTATTATATTAAGGAATGTAATTTCCAGAATTCCGTTTTAAATTTTGCATTTTGGAAATTAACTTTTAGAATGTTAAAAACTAAAACATATTTTGGGAAACTACTTTATGGAATAATGATAAAGGTTATTTTGGCTATAAATAGTATTTATGATAGTAAAAAAATTAAATAAAAATAAAAGGAGAATTTACTTAGAAAAAAAGGGAGTGGATATATCACTTGCCATAAAAAAACCATTAAATCCACTTACTAGGTGTGTTTACTTTCAGAAAATATATTTAAATGTATATTTTCAAATTGGCTTCCATTTGTAGTTGTCCCAGAACTAGTGTCCATCATGAGCACATTAACTACATATTACATTATCATAATTTGTCTTTCTCACAAACATAAGAAAATCTTTTTACTCTAATCCTCTTTCTTCTGTTCATAGCAAAAGGCACAGTCCTACAGGTAAGAAAAAAAAAATATTTTCACAAATTTCACAACATAATCCAAATTTAAAGCACAATAAAAAAGGAGACATGACACAAATACCAATGGTCACTACATCAAGGACCACTGCATAGCAAGAAACCATTTTCGAACAAGGAAAATTTCCTTTTCACAACAATCACAGTCAGTAAGTTGCATACAAGATTAAAGTTAACACTTAAAGTTTTAGATTTAGAACTTCCTCTCCCACTTTTATTTTTCAGAAATTCTTAGGCCTGTTAATATAAGAGAAAAAAAATAATAATATTCTTTCACAAGAGAGACTCATGCAGAGAGATGACAGATAGTGTACTTTTGGGTATTTTTGAAAAAAAGAGAGACGAGTGCATTAGTAACAAAAGAAGTTCAAATAGTAAAAGCCGAGCTAAATATCAATAAGAAGTAACTAAACTTTGAGAGCCCGAACAAAAAGGCCCATTAGTTATTTATATTTTGGGAGTTGTTATTATAACTACCAGAATTGTTATTGGCACTTTAAACCTTAATAAATGACCATTTTACCCTTATGAGTTTTCCTACACTCTCAATCCTTCTCTCTTCCTTTCTCACTTCTCCCTTCCTCTTTCACAACACCCTCAATCCTTCCCCTACCTAATTCATTTTGTCCTCTCTCTTGTCAGACCCATTCAAGACATGGTAAATTATTTTTTTACACAACAGAATCACAATGTTGTGTCTTTGGTAACTCAAAATTGTGATTTCATTTTTTTATTTTCAAAACCTTCAACGGAATTTCATTGTGCGTACATAAAATTATTCACTTAATTATAATTAAAAGTTTAATTTGATTTTTCAATTATTAAAAAGTTCAATCAGACAGATCCAACCATAAGCATGGTCGAGGGTGTGACCAGTCAAAGCCCATAGCTAAAAGGGCCCAAAAAAATTATAATTGTGTTGTACTTTTTTTTCTATATTATTTTCATAAATAAGTTAAATTGTTTTCTTGTTTTATGTCTTTCTTAATTCAACTTAAATATGACATGTAAGTATAAAGTAAAAAAAAAAAATAGTTTTTGTCTAATATGTTACATCCATAAACTCAAGTTAAATGAGTTTTCAAATGTTTGTTTTATTAACAAGATAAGAAATACATGCAATAACTCAAATTATATAAAAATAATAATTAAAAGTTAGTATATTAATGAAGAACAAAAATATATTATGTGAAGAGAATAGAAAAAGTGAAACAAAGAAAAAAAAGATGATTTTTAAGAAATAAAATTGCATAAAATTTTTATATATACATATTGTATATATCTTTTTTTCTCTAGGACGTGACCTTATATAAATATTTGTGCACATATAATTTTTAAATGACCTAAATTGTATGAAAATTGTAATGCAACTTACTTGTTGAGATTTGTTAAAATCATATTGTTTACTTAATGTAATAAAATATATCATTTTTAATGAAATTACATGTCTATTTTTTTATACACAATATGTTTATATTGTTAAATACCTAATTAGGTTCAATAAGGCCACTAAAATGTCACAATGGATTTTTTCATCATGGAAATAAACATTTTTGCAACAGATTTCAATACAATTGATGTAAAATAATTTTTTTTTGCACTAGATGCATTGTAAAAATTATTGTCATTGTTAAAATTTGTTGTCAATGTAAATAGATATTTTTATATTTATTGTCAATATAACCAATATAAAAAAAATTTATTTACACAATTTTTGTTAATTAAATTAATGTTATAGACGAAAATGATATGATTGTAGTGTTCTTAAAGAACTTGATTAAACATTTTAATAGATGGATTCAATTTGAACTTCTTAATTATAGATGGATTCAATTTGAACTTCTAATTAATTAAGAGACTAATTATATGATTAAGTATTATTATTTTTTCCTCAAAAATGAAATAGTTATTTTAACATGGTATTATTGTTCCGTGAGGTGAGCTTAATTTGCACGCGCCTTGTCATTCATTAGTGTTTTCAAGCAATAAACCGTGAGCGGGAAATGACAAATAGAGAAAATAACAAGAATACTAACATATTGATGGTCGGTCAAATTAGTGGGTAAAAAGTAAAAAATATACTCATATCTATATAGAACAATGAGTTAGTTTGTTTAAATTTTTAAAAAATAAAATTTTATATAAAAAAAAATCATTTTTTCAATGAGTAGATATGATTTTTTTTTAAAAAAGTAGAAAATGGATTTTTTTTTAAATAAAAGCAGTTTAGATAAACATAGAATTGTTTGCTCTATTTAAATAAATATATTTTTAAAAAAATAAATTTAAACAAAGATTTTAATTTTTGTTACCATTGTGAAAATCTTGTTAGTGTAATATGTAAGCACTTATTGAAATCTTAGCTAAAGTATTGATTAGAAAAGAAACACTGATTTTGATTATTATTGGTATTTAATTAAAAGAGGGCATTGGTAAGTAGAAGGTACGCGACACGTGCGGGGGTCTGGGAGAGTTGGATTGGGAAAGGAAGAGAAGAGAGTGTGTTCGGAAACCCTAAGCTTCACGCATTTGGGGAACCTCCTTCCTCCACTCGCTCATGCTCCTCGCGTGACTCGTCAACGACGATACCCCTTTTCTTTCTTTCACTCTCAAACTCATCATCATCGATCATCGATCATCGATCATCGTCACCACCATCTTCAATCTCTTCTTTCAGGTACCCTCTCTCAACACCACACAACCTAACCCTCTTCCTTGATTTCTTCTCTTGGCGTTTCACCATCATTAATCAAATTTATGCTCATGTGTGTGTATAACTGTGTGAGAGAGGGACATGATGTGCGCAATGAAGTAGAATTTGGATTGGAATTGGAAAGAGAGTTTGTATTATGGTGCTAGTTAGTTAGTGCCTATGTGACTTGCTATGTTTAATTCATTGATTTACCTGTGAAATGAAAACCCCTGGTGTGACAAGAATGGGTGAATGAGTCAGTGACAGTGTTTTTCGTTTTTGGTTTGAATTTTGGAGTTAGTTAGTTGACTGCTGTTTTTTTCTGTCTGTTTGTTTGACTTGTGGGGTATAAGAGATGGAGGGGCAGGTTGAATTGTTCTGATACTGGGGTAAAAAAAAATGAATTTTTTTAAAATGTTTTCTGAGTTTTGTTGATATTGGTAAATGATTTTGGAGATTAAACATAAATCCTTCTTGAGGGTTTCTGAAGTGATGGTTAGCCATTGGAAAGAATAATTTTCTATTTAATAAGTTGCGATAGTGAGGGCTGTGAGAAATGATTCGTCTTTTGGCTGGAGACGTACAATTATGTTAATGTTGATGTTTCTTGAGGTAGTTTTATGAGCCCTGATAAATGTCCACCCCGAAATGTGGTGGAAAGATGAGAGAGACAGGA
This sequence comes from Glycine max, assembly GCF_000004515.6. NCBI lineage: Eukaryota > Viridiplantae > Streptophyta > Magnoliopsida > Fabales > Fabaceae > Glycine > Glycine max. The sequence goes on from NC_038242.2 coordinate 49,861,174, forward strand.
AGAAAAGAGAAAAGGTAGAGGGAGAAAGTGATAGATGTGATAGAAAAGGAAGAGAGAGATAGGAAGAAAATTGGGTGCAAATGACATGTAAGAGAAAGTTGTGGATGATCCCTTCATGGGGATTTTCTAAAGAGATGGTTAGCGATTGGAAAGAATTCACAATCCTAAATAAAATTGTGATGGCATAACTAGCACGAACAATGCTTCATCTTTTGGTTAGAGTTGAACATATATGATTATGTCAGCGTTGATGTTACAGCCTTTCGAGGTTGTTTTATGGGAGTCCTGACTTTGCTTGGAATGTTTTCTTTTCTGAGCAAATTAGTCACTTAGATTAAACAGTTGGATTAGTATACTATTTTCCCTGAGTTTTTGCATGCTATGCATATTTTAGCACTAGATGACTGTGGAGCTTAAGGCATTTTGGTCCTTCTGTAACACCTTCTCACTGTCCGTCACTGCTTGTTGTCTTTACTTGAATCTGTTCCACAAGGTTTAATCACGATAATAACAAAAGCCTTTGCAAGTTCTTACTTCTTTGGGAGGTATGCATTACTTCTTGCTTTGCGAGATCACTAAAACCCACTATATAACCCGTTAGTGGTCAAACCACTTGTTCAAAGATACACACCTTGGTGACATGACTCTGTTCTCTGCTCTTCCTAGCCTCACCTCTGCTTACACTTTACAGCACCTGGTATAGTTTGGTTTATTAATTTGGGTGGGATTTAAGAACTTTGTACCTTCCCACTTTCTTGTTTTTGTTCAACTAAATGTTGGTTCCTGGTGCAAAGTGCATTTTTTTTAAGGATTTCCCTAAAAGGTATGCAGAGAGTCGGAAGCTCTTCTCCATTCATGTATTATCCTTACCCCTTCCCCTGCCCCTTTTTTCTGGTTTTGGAGGATCCCTTATCCTCAAAGTGGAGTGCTAGCAACACACTTCCATTGGTTGAAATTCATGTTTGAGAATGAGACCTGCCAAATGGGGATTTGGGTCCACATATTTAGTGGGATCCACATAAGGAAAGAGCATTTTAAAAAGAGAGTATCAGAGAATGTTTTGCTAGCATTTCTCATTCTCAATTAGATCACTATTTATCTAAACTTTGCTTTGTGCAACTTATGAAATATGAAATTGTGTGGAGAAAATGACTTGATTTTTGTGGCAGCCTTCGTTTTCTGTTTGCAAGATCCTAACTGGAGAATTTTGGGCCCTGTATAAATTGCCATGCATCTCTCACTCTCTCCCCTAGATTAGGAGCATTGGTTTGTTGCCGATTGATGTTTCAAAATCTGTACAAATGCTCATTACCTGTGATTGTTTTCTGGCTATAATAAAGTTATATTGTCAGTTCTCTTATTTATGAGTTAACTGCCTTGTGCCTTAAAGCCCACAGAATTATGTTTTTTTTTCCCTTTGAAGTTAAAATTTCTTGTCATGATCTATATTGCTTTCTTTTCTTTTGTTCCTACAAATTACAAAATCACATAGGGATGCACTGTATACGTTATTAAGGTGGAACTAGTTTACTTGATGGCTTGACATGTCTTTTCTTTATAATTCAGTACCCTTTAAACCATCAAGCAGAAAGCTGTTTTCATCATGGATATAGATCTTCGGTTACCTTCTGGTGAACATGATAAGGAGGATGAAGAAACAACTACAATTGATAACATGTTGGACAGTGAAGAAAAATTGCATAATGGAGGTATAGATGGCAGAAATATAGTTGATGCTGGCATTGAGGTACATGCTCTAAATGGTGGAGATTTGAATTCACCCACAGTTGATATTGTAATGTTTAAGGAAGATACAAATCTTGAGCCACTTTCTGGCATGGAATTTGAGTCTCATGGAGAAGCTTATTCATTTTACCAAGAATATGCTCGGTCGATGGGATTCAACACTGCAATACAAAATAGTCGTCGTTCAAAAACATCAAGAGAATTTATAGATGCAAAGTTTGCTTGTTCCCGATATGGAACAAAGCGAGAGTATGACAAATCATTTAATCGCCCACGTGCACGACAGAACAAGCAAGATTCTGAAAATTCAACTGGTCGAAGATCTTGTTCAAAGACTGATTGTAAAGCAAGCATGCATGTAAAAAGAAGGTCAGATGGAAAATGGGTTATACATAGCTTTGTGAAGGAGCATAATCATGAGCTTTTACCAGCCCAAGCAGTTAGTGAACAAACAAGACGAATGTATGCTGCGATGGCTAGGCAGTTTGCTGAATACAAAACTGTGGTCGGTCTCAAGAATGAAAAGAATCCATTTGATAAAGGTCGGAATTTGGGCCTGGAGTCAGGGGAGGCTAAACTCATGCTTGATTTTTTCATACAGATGCAAAACATGAATTCTAACTTCTTTTATGCAGTAGATCTTGGTGAAGATCAACGTCTGAAAAATCTTTTATGGATTGACGCTAAAAGTAGGCATGACTATATCAACTTTTGTGATGTAGTGTCGTTTGATACCACCTATGTTAGAAACAAATATAAGATGCCTCTTGCATTTTTTGTTGGAGTTAACCAGCACTACCAATTTACATTACTTGGATGTGCCCTGATATCAGACGAAAGTGCTGCCACTTTTTCTTGGCTATTTTGGACGTGGCTGAAAGGAGTTGGTGGTCAAGTTCCAAAAGTGATCATTACTGACCATGACAAGACATTGAAGTCAGTTATTTCAGATATGTTTCCTAATTCAAGTCATTGTGTTTGCCTATGGCATATATTAGGGAAGGTGTCTGAAAATTTATCTCCTGTAATTAAAAAGCATGAGAATTTTATGGCAAAATTTGAAAAATGCATTTATAGGTCCTTGACAAGTGATGATTTTGAGAAGAGATGGTGGAAAATTGTTGATAAGTTTGAACTTCGAGAGGATGAATGCATGCAGTCATTGTATGAAGATCGTAAGTTATGGGCACCAACATTCATGAAAGATGTTTTCTTAGGTGGTATGTCTACCATCCAGCGATCTGAAAGTGTAAATTCCTTCTTTGACAAATATGTTCATAAGAAGACCTCTGTCCAAGATTTTGTCAAACAGTATGAAGCAATCTTGCAAGACAGGTATGAAGAGGAAGCAAAAGCAGATTCTGATACATGGAATAAAGTGGCAACCTTAAAAACTCCTTCTCCTTTGGAGAAGAGTGTTGCAGGGATTTTCACACATGCTGTATTCAAGAAGATTCAAGCTGAGGTTATTGGTGCAGTTGCTTGTCATCCTAAAGCTGACAGGCATGACGATACAACCATTGTTCACAGGGTTCATGATATGGAGACAAATAAAGACTTCTTTGTTGTGGTGAATCAAGTAAAATCTGAGTTGTCCTGTATATGTCGGTTATTTGAATACAGAGGTTATCTTTGTAGACATGCATTGATTGTTCTTCAATATTCTGGCCAGTCAGTGTTCCCCTCTCAATATATTTTGAAACGGTGGACAAAAGATGCAAAGGTCAGGAATATAATAGGAGAAGAATCAGAACACGTGCTGACTAGGGTGCAACGGTACAATGATTTATGTCAGCGAGCACTAAAACTTATTGAAGAGGGATCATTGTCTCAAGAGAGTTATGGTATTGCATTCCATGCGCTACATGAAGCACACAAAAGTTGTGTGAGTGTTAACAATTCTAGCAAGAGTCCTACAGAAGCTGGTACATCAGGGGCTCATGGTCAGCTTTCCACTGAAGACGATACCCAAAGTAGAAATATGAGCAAGTCAAACAAAAAGAAGAATCCAACTAAAAAGAAAAAGGTTTATTGTTTATAAGAACTTTACTTTTACACTTTTATGTTTTTGCTATCATGACCTCTTCTTTGACCTGCAGGTGAACTCAGAAGCAGAAGTGATAACAGTTGGGGCACTAGACAACTTGCAACAAATGGTTTGTCCTCCTACAATATTAGTTAACCCATAAAGAGTGTTTGATCTTATAGTCTTGGGGATAAAAAACTTGTAGATGAAATTTAGGCTTGATTTCAGGATTTATGAATTTATGTGAACCTAGAGGGAAAAAGTGTTGAAACATTACATGGGAATTCCAACTTAGTTAAATGAATACATGAGTCTGCTTTTTCGAAGTAAACTGTAGTTTAGTTAAAAGGAACCTTTTTTTGTAGGACAAATTCAGCACAAGAGCAGTTACCCTTGAAGGTTATTATGGCACACAGCAGAGCGTGCAAGGGATGGTATGAATATGATATACCACATTTCTAATATTTTTATAATATACGTCCGTTTAGTGATTAAACTTTATACATTTTTTTTATTTGATGGTGTAGTTGAACTTAATGGGACCAACACGTGATGATTATTATGGGAATCAACAGACACTTCAGGGGCTGGTGCGTAGAAGAAATGTGATTATATTTTGTTGTATATTTTTGACAGTGTAATAATAATATAGAAACTGTGTTCTACATTTTCAGGGACCAATAAGTTCGATACCAACAAGTCACGATGGTTATTATGGTACACATCAGGGCATGCCTGGTCTGGTATGGCTCACTAAAGCTAATGATAATATTCTATCCTATCCCTCGTAATGTTTGATGAATTCTTATACGGTCCAAACATGTAGGCACAACTAGATTTTTTGCGAACTGGTTTCACATATGGCATTCGGGTTAGTATGGCAATATAAAACTTTTCTAGTTACTATTTTCTTTCTGAAAGAGCACTTCTGTAGTAATGGCTTCATTTTGGCAGGATGATACTAACGTGAGAGCAACACAGTTGCATGAGGATCCATCTAGACATGCATGAGTGTCATTATCCTTCATAACAAGGTAGTTTATATTTTTGAGTCAACCCCAATATTATGTTGTGATTAAATGAGTAAATTTGTTGAAGATGAATGTTTGAAGTTGTGATTTTTCAAATTGTTTGTATTTATAGGCTGGGGAAGCGAAAGCTATAAGCTAATTATCTGGCGTTGAAAATGGAATACCTCGTGCCCATTTGAGGTTATAATGGAAAACCTCCAAATCCAGTATTTGTAATATAATACTGTTATATTAATAATATAATATAGGATTACTGCTATTAAAGTCTATTATAAATATTAATAGATGTTGCAAGGCTTTAGCATTCAACCTCTTTTGGAGATTGTTGTATTATATATACTTATTCTTTAGGCTACTTGAGAAATTGTAATTATGAAATATTAGTAATGAAGTATTCGTATTATCATTTCCATTAGTGCAATAAACGAGTCCAATCTTACATTTATAATTTCATTTTCTCCTTTTGTTGCTCTCTGTCTTCTGCATGCAAATGCAGAATTAAAATTAATAGGAGACTAGAGGGTAAATTAACTATGTGCCAAATGACAACTTTGCCCCATTGAAATATCTTTGTAGTCGTCAAATGATGCTGTTCACCAAATTCGGTTTGCCTTCACTTGGCAGTTGTCACACATAGTCCGCAAATGCGTACTGTTGGATGATGATTGGATGATCTATATTTTATACCCACAAGTTAGATTCTTTTGCTTTTTGAAAGTAAGGTATTTTTATAATGAGAAGTTATGAGACTAATCCCAAAGGAATAAAGATAATTGAAGTGAGTACTTTTTCAATAATTTTTTTTTTCATAGTATGATTGGAAAATTAAATCTGTGTTAGGATGTTTTAAGAACTTAATTATGTATAACTACGTTAAACTTTGTTGATCTTACAAAGACTGAAAATACACATTTAATTAACTTCTTATTTCTTTCAATTTATAATCTTTAATTCTATCTTTAATTCTATCTTTAATTTGAATATTTTTAAATAAATTATTTATCATAAATTTAAAATATAATTTATATGTTCAAAAATATTTATTTACTATAATTTTTAATTATTATAGAATTTATACATTCAGAAGTATTTATTTATGATATATTAGAAATTTTAGTTGTATAGAGTAAAAAACATTATTATATGCAATGCACAAGCTAAACGTTTAAACAAAAATTATAAGTAAATATAAATTGAGTAGAACAGTACGTGTTTTTATTATTAATAATAAATTGTATTATCCCAAATAAAATAAATTAATGGGATATGAATTTTAAAAATAAGGATAAATTATCTCTATTAATATAATGTATTAGAATTACTTTTAAAAAAATAAATTAGGATTTTTTAAAATTATAATAATATTAAAATTCAGTTCTTTCTATATTTTTCTTCAAAAAAAAAAAGTTCTTTCTATATTTTAAAACTTTAATCTTTGTTCCTATATATATTTTTTAAAGTTTTAATCCCATCAGCTCAATATGTCACCACATATTTTTTAAGAGACAACCATCAAAGACAAATATGTGAAACTATAGATAGAAATCAAGACATAAAAAAGTGAAACTATGCATTGAGTGTTAACAGAAAAAAAGGTGCACCGAGTTGCATTGTTTGCTACATCCAAAGCGTTCTATACTTCTATTACATTAAGAAAAAATAGTACTTAAAAAACATAGGAAACCATTTATTGAGTCAGAAAACACATTACTCCATTCAAAACGTCTTGCTCTGTTTAAAGATATATTAAATACTAGTGAAACGTTTTCCATCACATTTCTTTAGATTCATTTCATCTTTCTTTGATGTCTCTATTTCAACTTCTTGTCACTTTAAGAATTCCTTTCTTCTCTATTATTGACTTTAATGTGAGCATATTTGCTTGCTACCAACCTATGATGCATTAAGAATATAGATGGATCATCAATGGAGGGTTTCCGTTTTTGGAAAAGGAAGATGATAATTAGAATCAAAATACCCATTAACATACGTGACCCCTCATTTTTTTCTTTTGTCTTTTAATCTTAGCTACAAAATTATACCTTTTTGAATAAGGGGTATTTTTCTTTCAGTGTACAACTCATCCAATTTAGTAAAATCCGAAATTGAGCAAGTCAAATCAATAAATTAATAATACCATTCCGATTCTGGTGCATATCTAATCAAAATGTTGCTTGAACAACTAATTGATTGATTAACTAATTTACCACTTAAATCAGCCAACTCGAACAAACTTTACTACATCATCAATTATTGGTATGGGTTCCAAGTGTTAAAAATATGTGAGAAACGTTAAATTATTACATCACTAATTAATGACATAGATTACGAGTATTAAAAATATGTAATAAACATTAAATTAATCTACTTTAATTCTCCTAACCATAAAATTTTCAACTATGCCATTTAAGAATGAAGAAATCTTACAACTTACATCAATGACAAATAATAGTAAAACAAGTACACAGCTACTAGTAAAAAGTTAGAAAGGAACAGAAATTAGCCTGGGTTTCTCTGTCAAAGTATTTTTGTTTTAAAACTTTTCGTATTATGGATTAATTTCCTAAATGTTTGAAGGTTAAATTATAGATGTAGTCAGTTGCCGATAAAAAAATTGTAGTCCGTCAAAATATTATGAATTTTCTAATTTAATATATTGTTTTAAAAAAATTATAATTTCTTTTTAGATATAGTCACTTTTTTCATTTTTCATGCGTAATCAATTTGGTTAATTTTCATTTATTTTGTCTGCTAAATATTGATTTTTATTTACCTTTTAATTCCACTCAATATTATTTACCATTTAATTCCTTTATATGTCATGAATTTTAATTAAATCCATTTTTGAAAAGTACACAGCTACTTGACGGGAAAAATAAGTAAAAGTTGGAAAATTATTTTTAATTAAATAACATTTAAAAAAAAATCAAAGTAAAATTTAGTCAATATTTTTATCTGCATGTACCAAAAAAATAATAAGTCAATTTTACAATAAAGATACCAATAAATGAAACATAAAAAAGGAACAGGATCACCTGCAGTCCAACATGATAATGCAATTTCAAATCAAATGGTCTAAAATTATTTTGCCTTCATTTCATTTAATATATTTAATATATAGCATTTAATTTTAATAGTTGGATTTTATTCGGATGCAAATTTGATGATAGAGAACTTGATCCCATAAAACTACTTGGGAATGACGTCTATAAACAAACAAAATACAATAAATCGTATGTTGGCTTACTTCTAGAGTGTTTAAGAAAAAATAAGAATTATGTTCAAAACATAGATTTAAATTATACAAAGTTATGTGAACATTACTATATTCAATAAAATTATCAAAAAAGATAGTACTCAATAATTTAATTGTGTTTTAATATCAATATAAAATATAAAAAAGTTAAAGGGTATTTATATATTTTATTAAATATTAAACAATTTTTAACATAAGAAATATATTATTTTATTAAATATCCTTAAGTCTTATTTTCTTTATTATTATTTTATGATCTATGCATATTTATTGGCATTTTTCAAACAACACATTAGTAATTAGTAATACAAACATAATACATACATAGAACTATCAAATGTGTGAATCATTGGTGCATATTATTTTAATTTAATCAGAAATTTTGAGTTGGAGTCTTAATTATGCGAGTATATATATTAAATAAGTAAAAATTAAAACATACAATTCAATTTAGTGTGACTGTGAAGTAGAGCTTATGGTTTAGTGGATGAGGGTGCCCGCATGCTATTTTTGTCCCATAGAGAAAAATAAAATAAAAAAGAAGTAGTAATGAATGAAACTGAACATTATTTTAAGTTAAGAAAAAAAGAAAGAGAAAAATATGCATTTGTGATTTGGTTTTGTCATTCTCTCTCTTCACTCAGGCCTAACTGGCTATTGTCATTGTCTTTCTCCGACCACATTACATCATACAACAATACATGCACTCACAACACACACACATTCATACATATTACTGAGGTTTTTCTTTTGTTTTTTAGACACTCTCAATCTCATTTTCCCCTTCACTCATCAGATCGCTCTCTCTTACACACACAAGGTACGTTTCCTTCTCTTTTTCTTTCTTTTTGTCAAATACAGAATTATTTCTTAGACCATACTCTTGATTCTTACACACCCTTGATTATCATTCATTTTCTGATGTTAAAAAACTGGACTTTGCCACTAACAAATAACGGGTTCTGTTTTGTTGTGTTGTGTTGGGTTTGATCTCATTCTGCCACTGAATTGGTTGCATGCAAAAGGTTTTTCTTTGTGTTTTTTATTTTTAACCCATCATGTGTTCTTCAATTTGTTTATTGAAAAATTATGTCTTGAATTCTGGGTATACTTTATAAAGAAAAATATATATTTTGCTCTTCTTGTCATTTGTCTCTTAATTGATCTTTCTGGGTCTGTGTTTTTATTTATTTCCATTTTTGACATTAAAGGGGAAATGTGTGCTGATATTTTAACCAGAGGGTTTTGGAATGGAGTTTCCAAAGGACATTTGTCGTTTTGAATGTGGGGTTTAGGGTTTCAATTGGAATTTAGTTGAGGTAGATGTGTGTTTGAGCCTGCATGCAAGGGATCAATGTTCTTAATGCCCTTTTTGATGTTTATATGGAGATAAATGGAAGAATCTTTACTTTTTCTCTGAGAATGAGAGTGAATTTCATTTGCTTAATTAAATTTCTGAGCGATTCTGTGAAATGTTAGTCAGACATAAGGTTTTGAAATTGGACCCCCTCCTGCCTCTCCAGTACAGAAAATAAAATTAGAGGCACACAAAAATAGAGGGAAAAAAATAAATGATGGAAAAATGAAGAGAAGGTAAAGAGAGATAGAGGGGCTGGAGAGGATCAGGTTCCAAGGTTTTAATTGTGGTCCCGGTTGGCAGTTGTGGTGGTTTTGTCGTGATTCCCGACAAATGCAGTTGATGCGGCAGCTATTGCGGTGATGACGCGGGTGGTGGTGATTTCTTGTTGCTGAAAGTGCGGTTGTAGACTGTTTTTGGTTTTTTGAAACCTTGGTGTGGCATGTTTGCCGGGATTATTTTTTCTTTAGAGATAGAGAGTCTAGGTCCATTTTCAAATTGTGGTCCTGGTTGGCGGTTGAGGTTGGTTGTCGTTTAGTGTATAGATCTTTGATGTTAAGGGGAACTGCCGACAAATGCAGCCAATCCGGCAGCAATTTTGGTCATGATGCGGTTGGCAGTGACTTCTTGCCGTTACAATTACGGGAGGTTGGTTGTCGTTTAGTGTATAGATTTTTTATGTTAAGGGGAACTGCCGACAAATGCAGCCAATCCGGCAGCAATTTTGGTCATGATGCGGTTGGCAGTGACTTCTTGCCGTTACAATTACGGTGGCAGACGGTTTTTTAAAACCTTGGTCTGACATGTTTGTTGGGATTCATTTTTCTTTTTAGTTTGCCTGTCCTCTTTTTTGCCCTTGAAGATTCAATTTTTGAAGTTGATTCTTACTGTCTATGGTTGTCATTTTATAATTCATTTTATAAAAGGGACACAATTTAATTCATAATGTGTTTGGAACTATGTCCATGGCCTACATTGAAGAAGCATGACGTGGAAGCAACAAGTGCTGGCATTGCGATTTATGGGTTTTTCATGTTGATGTGACACGTTTCATGTTGATGTAATGCAGTTCCAAACACCCTCTCAGTTTTGTCATTTTAATATTATGTTAGTGTTTCTGTTTTCTTAAAATAAGGCTTTGTTGTTGTTGTATTAGTGTTTCCGTTTTCTTAAAATAAAATAATTGAAAGTGCTATTAAATTATGGGTTCTCTCAGGTTCGTTCTTCTTGTACTGGTTTGAATCCTTTGTTTCAAATTATTGTGATCAAAAGACACTACTGCTCTATCTCTGCAAGCCTATGGATTCAATTTTTCTGTCCCCCAATTGAAAATGAACAACTACAACAATAACAGTAAAATTCTTTTATCATTAGATGGAGTTTGATGCCATTGTGCTATGTCAAAAACTAAATTTTCAGAAGAAATAAAGGGCTCATAGATCAAGTTCTTTTTAGTGTTTTCTTTGCTCTTCCATGTTGGCTCATTCCTTTTCATTTTTATTAGAAAGTATGCAAGGCCTGTAGTTTACTGCAGATCATATGAACTTTTAAGTTGATCACTATAGAGATGCTAATTTCAAATTTTGTATTCATCAGGGTCTCATTATACAGGGGGATATGATTGAAGATTTTGATCTGTTTCTTTTACCCTTTCAGTGGTAAAACTTATGAAATACGGATTGAATTCTTAACTCTGGTAATTGGTTACTGGGGATCCGAACTATGGGGTCTCAATGTGGTGGTGATAATAGTGGAAAACATTCACAACTCCAGCCTCTGGTGCCGCAAAATTCAATGTACAGCCTCACACTTGATGAAGTTCAGAATCATTTAGGTGACTTAGGGAAACCTCTAAGTAGCATGAACCTTGACGAGCTTCTAAAAAATGTGTGGACCGTCGAGGCAAACCAGTCCACTGGTGTGGACATTGAGGGTACAGCTCTAACTAGTCAAGCTGCGCTGCAGCGTCAGGCTAGTCTGTCGTTAACTAGTGCTCTAAGCGGGAAGACTGTTGATGAGGTTTGGAGGGATATACAACAAAGCAAAGATAACAAGGATAAGAAGTCTCAGGAAAGACAGTCTACATTGGGAGAGATGACTTTGGAGGATTTCTTGGTAAAAGCAGGGATTGTAGCTGAAGCATCTAATAGGAAGAATACTGGTGCTACAGTCGGCGTTGATTCAAATGTAGTGGCGCCACAGTTTCCTCAACATGGTCCTTGGATACAGTATGCACAACCACAATATCAGCATCCACAACAAGGTTTAATGGGGATTTATATACCTGGACAGAATAAAGCACAGCCATTACACATGGGAGCTGGTGTGGCAACAGATGTTCTGTATGCAGATGGTCAGGTGGCATTGTCTTCACCTGTTATGGGAACCTTGTCAGATACTAGGAGACCTGGCAGAAAACGGGGCACGTCAGAGGATATGGTAGAGAAGACCGTTGAGAGGAGGCAGAAGAGGATGATCAAGAATCGGGAATCTGCTGCCCGTTCTAGAGCAAGGAAACAGGTGAGCGTTATCTTTCTTTTGAATGCCATGCTATGGTTTTTTAGTTTCAAGTGTTTCCCCTTAGTAAATATCCTTAACCTGAATGATAACTATAAGGCTTACACAACTGAATTGGAGCACAAAGTCTCTCGTTTGGAAGAGGAAAACGAAAAGCTGAGGAGACAGCAGGTTTGTTTTTGCTTTGAAGTTCCAAAATGTTTTCTGTTAATTCAAAGTGCCTAATATAGCTTGCTGTGCATTGACTATTGAGTAATATCCCCTTTTCACTAAGTACAATAACCAAATAAATTTGGTCAATCTTCGATGGAATCTTTTTAACATTTTTTACACTTGCCTCCCCTCAAAAATTAAACTACGGTGATCAGTGTCTTAACTTAAATATTGGATAAAACTCTTAGCTGAAGCTGAATGTGATTATTATCTTAATACTTGTTGATGTTTTGATGGGCTGGATGCAATCACATGATTGGTGGGTTTTGTTTTCTCCACTTCTCCCCCATTTTCATTCAAGGGAGATAAGGCCTCCCTTATTTCCTTCTCAGCTTTATATTGTATTCTGTTTTTAAGGAGTTTTTGATTTGAGAATCTTGTTTTTAAGGATAATGGGCCATGGTGATCGGTGTTTCCATAGTGATTATTTATCCATATAATTTGGGTTGACATTCAGCTTGCTAACATTATTGTAGTAATCTATGGTAATTATGATATGCTTGATTGAGTTAGATGAGTTTTAAATTCTAACTACTAGTAAATCAAAATAATTAAACTCTGACAAATTTGTTCAATTTTTGTTATTTTTAGACTTGCTAATGGTTATGAACGAAGTTATTTAGTGATCTTAAGGCTTTGTTTAGTTTCTCCTCTGCTGTTCATAACATAAGTTATTACAAATCATTGAGCTAACTTATTGAGGGTTTTGTGACTTGCATTGTTTAAATTAGAATTCCTTTCTTGATTAATTTTGGTAGACTAAAATGATTTAAGGAGGGAGCATTTGATCAACAATATGATATCCTCAATACATTTAATAATTATTTATACATTTTTGAAAGTTGATTCTAAAGTTATTTTTGGTTTCTTCCTTTACTTTTTTTTATTTGGGTAACTTTATGAATATTGCTTCACCTGATCTGTTCTAATGGGTATTTGTATCTTGATGACAATTATGATACTTTAGAATCATTGTGAGTTTGATAATTCTTTTTACTCCAATGAAGTTTTTGTTTTTTTAGCTAGACACCTCTTCTTTAGTGGCTATTTACATTAATTCATGGAAAAGTAAAAATTGGCTTCCATTAGCAAAAGCTGGAGAAAGAAGTTTGAGAAAGTTTCTTTTTATTAAGCTTGGTTTTTAGTAGGGATCACAAGTGAGTCTTATCATATTAATGAACTTTGTAGAATTATAACAACATCACCGTTGCTATCTATCTTGATGTCATGTATTGATGCATCTCTCCTATTGTCACTGCCCTAGTAACTTCTACAGATATATTAAGAAGATTTGTTAAAAAATTATTTGAGGCAGGTTCAATTGTTGTGGTAATATACAGAAATGATCAATTAAAACCTGGCTCAACTCTTGTGCTAGATATATAACCATTCTCGAGCCTATACTTAACAACTTAAGCTTCTAAGAGAGTTGGTCCTTGATATAGTATTGAAGTCTTTTTGAGTAACTAGTCAGGAATTTTATCCTTTCTGCCAATTGAATTTCAGCACAAGCTAGGAGCATTTTTGCATGCACACACCTAGGATTGATGGGCTCTTGCTCAAGGAGCGTTAGATTTGGCCTTTGGCTGTTTGGATTATCAGATGCAATTATACAAAGATACTAATATTAATCTTAGGGGTTTACAAGTTTCAAAATTTGCCTAGTCGTACCTTGTGACAATTAATCTCACTAGGTCATTAATTGTTATTGTGAAATCTATGTAGCTGACCTCGCCTAATGGAACAAGACTTTGTTGGTGTTGTAGTTGTAAAACATCATTAATTGCTATCTTACATGGTTACATTTTCATGACTGGTGTTATGTATCTTGAATTATATGCTTATTATTTTCTGTTGATCCATGTATTTTGGTTTCTTTGGGATTGGTTGGTATGATTGCTTACTTTTATTTGTTGGTTTCACGTTCCTCATTTAGTCTCCTGCAATGGAATTTATTGGTAAGATCATGAAAGGTTCATGATCCTTGTTGAATTTATGTAGTTGGTTTCCATAATCATCTCTGCCTATTCAAATCTTGGAAATGAATTTTTGTATAGTGGTCTTTAATGCATGCTTGCTTCCTTGTTCCTTCTTTATTGGACATGTTCATTGATTTTTCTCCTCAACTTGCAGGAGCTAGAGAAAATGTTGTCAAGCAATCCACCTCCTGAACCTAGATACCAGATTCGCCGAACATCATCGGCTTCATTCTGACATCTGTACCTGTAAGGACAGGTTTGTAGATATGAGGCATCAAGGGATGCTTCCTTTAGTTTAATGTGAGTTGACAACAGACTTCTTGTCTCTCAGGAATAGTAGCTATTTGATGCATTTGCATCCAACGGCTTATTTGTTCTTCTTATTAGGCTTGTCTAGTTATAACACCTCAGTGAAATCCTTGTAGTAAAAATTTCCTGGGGAACATTCTAGTTTTACCATTCATTATATAGCCTTTCTAATCATAGGTTGGGTTTATTATGAAAATCATAAAATTTTAAGCCTTTTACTAGGTCCTTTTTCCATTTAGTGACAAAAAAATATGTTGTAGAGTTTTAAATAATTTATTCATGAGAAATTAATGCAGATTATTACCAGTGGCTTTAGAGTTCGGTACAAATTCTCACATTCTTTCATGGGTGTGGGCTGAAATTCCTCTTAAGCCACAGTTTTCACATGGTAGACAACCTTATCCTGGGGAGATTTTTTATGTTTAGGGACTAGTTGAGTGGCTGTAAATGGTTGAAACTACTTGTGGTTTGAGCCTCTGCAATCTTTTAGTAAGGTTTTTGTTGGCGATCTCAATCTCAACATGTCATTGATGTCTACGAGACCAGACTACTAAGCTAGACTTTTTTACATATAACCTAGGCTAAGGTTTTTTATTTATTTTTAAAGCCTATTAAAAAGTCAGGATTTAGGCCATTAAGAAAGTTTGTTTTAGGCCTAACAAGCCATCTTATTTAAGTAAATATAAATAAATTTTTTTTTATTGGCATTATTATTATTATTATTAAAATTTAAATTATGTTTATTTATCCTTTTTAAACATTAAACATTTTACTTATATAAAGAATTATGACTATAACCTTTATTAAAAGATAAAGGTATGTCTTATTTAGAGACTTTATTGCAAAATAAACTTCTAAATAAGTTATCGTAAATGTCAACTTAGATTGAACTAGTCAAGTATAATCTAGCAATTTCCATTCTTATCCAATGACTCGAATAGTAGTGATTTTAATTTTCATAATTTATATTTTGTTTTACATAGTTTTTTTTTGTGTGTTGGGATATTTGCCAATTACATACACAACATACATATATAATTTTTTTAACATAAAATATATTTTTAAGTAGGCTAACAAGTCAAGTCAAACTTTTAAAAAGATTAAACTAGTGAGAAAACATATTTTATAGGAGAGTGAGAGGATTAGATTTTGATTGTATAATCTTGAGATATAATGTCAAAAAATTATATAATTTTTTAAAGAATCACATAACATTAAATCTGTATCATTTATATTTAATTATATAATTTAAATTTAATCATCTCATTCTCATTTAAATAGTTTTTTTATATGATATATTTATTCTCTATACATAGAGAGAGGGGAGTTTTCTTTATGAAAACACTTATTTATATTTGAACAAAGAATGATAATCATGTGATCATATTTAATGGTTAAGATTATAATCGAAATTAAAAAAAAAAAAAAGAGGCACGTGACAAGTAATTTACGTTCTGAATCCACGCTCTTCCCTTTGGCTTCCGTGGAAAAAGCAAACGAATCCCCCTTAGATTTAAGTTCGCAGTTCGCTCCTTGCTTCCTTCTCACGCGAAAAAGATTCCGTTTTTCTCATCAGATTGCACTTTGTTTCTCTCTCTCTCAATCGCATTCTGGTTCCCTCCTTCTATTGCAGCTTTTTCCATCTAACTTTTTAGGCCAATTTCGCTGGAGGAGCAATTTCTAATGCTCGTGATGGTGCAATTCTTCCCCTTACACGTGTCTTGCAGCTTACTTCCAATTCTTCTTAGTTATTGATTTTGAGTGAAACCTGAATTAGTGTGATGAAGGAAGAGAACCAAGGTCGTGCTTTTGAGCTTCAAAAGTATTTGGCGAAGACTCGAAGTCAAGGGGAACGTGATAGAACCTAAATTAATGCCACTGTATTATTGGTGCACAATGTGAGCAAGAGAACGTGAATTAAGAGAACCGAACCCAACCGCGGTTTGGAAAATTAGAGAATTAAACCAAATCAATCACCATTGATTTCTTGGATCAATTTTCAGTTTTACACTCGATTTGATTCGATTTTAAACAATCCTAGATAGTTCCTAATGACAGGCATTCATATGAAAAATTGGCTTCTCTCTGGTCCCTGTCCAAGCTGTTCCTTCGACATGACGTTTTTGAGAGTTATGTTAATATTTTTACAATTAAATATAACATAACTCTTAAAATGCTATCTTTTTGAATGAGTAGTACGAGAACAGCTTCAAAAGGGAGGGACAGCAGAAAAGTCAAATTTATAATTAAATTTTTGTGGAAGGAAGATGATGTAAAATATTAACAAAAGAACATGGAGTTGATGACTTGTTTGTGAAGACGTGGTAATTGAGGTACTAAAGGTGCGCTAGCAGATGTGAGTCCACCATGGGTTGAAGAAGTCTCAGAATGTTCATCAAACTTCATAAATTGTGCCATCTGGGCTGCTGCCAAGTGGGCATAGCAAATGGGAGCGACTGCAATAATACATAAGAGAGTACACCTTCATCAGAATCATATATATGCTTGCAAACAGAAATCATTTGACTACAACCTTTTAACAATCAATTTGACTTCTTTAAGGTGCAAATAAGCAAGTAATCTCAGTCATCGTTGTTGAGATTTGAGAAAATTTTAACAACTGATCGATATTCTCAAACATCTATGAGTTGTTATGCATTTAGAGGCAATAATATTGATAATTGATTTTCTCTTCAATAACTGAAATTTATTACTTTACAATGATGAGTGATTCACTTTAGAGGAGGGAGATCCTAAAATAATATAATATAGTATGTACAAGTCATAGTTTAGAGAAAACTTGGATATACAGGGAAAATGGAAATTATACCTAATGATACAGCAGTTGTGCTCCTCTGATACCTGTAAAAGATTAGAAGAATTTTTAAGTATAGAAAGGTTGCAAAATCGTCTGTAGGAGAGATTTTTGAATTTTTAAGTATGAGATTTGTGACTACATGTACTTACGTATAAGACAATGAATGCACTAATTCTTGCACTTCATCAGCTGAGAATCCGATTTCATCGTGTAAAACATGGTAGTGAGTAGGTCGAGTTGTCCCCTGTTGGAACAAAATCAGGTTTGTCACAGTAGAAAATTGCAGGCATTATTAGGAGTTCAGTATCATCTTAGGAATATTATTTAATTTAACTTAATCGAGGATAAATAAAAGAACTTAATGATGGCTTATTAGAAGTAAGGTTTAATTGCATTTTGATCCCTTTAAATTTTGACATTCAAAAGTTAATGAATGAACTTATAACTGCACAGTTAACATAGTAGAATGACTAAATTGAACTTGATAGTGGACAATAATAAAAGAATAAAAAATACAATTAAGCCTAAAAGTTATATTGCCTATATATCTTGGTTGAAGATTGACAGTTATATTGCCTATATATCTTGATTGAAGATTGACGTTATTGCTAGGTCAATATCATGCCATAAAAAATGATAGCTTAAATATGTTTCTTTTTTATATATATATTTGACTTTTACATTTGGTTACTGATAATTTTTTTTATTTGAATCGGGTCCTAATATTTTAAATATTTTGTTTGAGGTCTCTGTTATTAATTGAAATCCCTTAACTGTTTATAACCAAACACGTTGGTGTGACGCGTGATATCAATTAAGTGTACAAGTTGAGTGAGTGAGATTACACGAAGATTTGTTCTCTGTTAAAAAAGTAAAAATGACGTCGTGTCTTCTTCCTCCTCCTGCAACCCCTTTCTTCCACCACCCCCTTTTCTTCACCCATCTGTGAAACCCCACTTTGTCACTTTGTCTTCTTCATCTTTCCGTGAACCAAAAAGTACCAAAAAACTCACCAGCAACCAATACCGCGAACCCACCACAGTGGCAACAGAATCAAGAACAAAAAAAAAAAAAATCAATCTTGAAATCAGAATAAAAAACACAAAAAATATTGAAACCCACCACCAACCAATGTGCGAGATGCACATCTCGATGTTGGACGTCAGCGGTGACAACAAGGGAAACCAGGGAACTCCAGGTTCACGCCCACCAAGATGCCGCCGGAGGGGGCCAGGCCCACGGCGGTGACGGAGAGGAGTTCCGGGAGGGTCACGACGGTGGATTCCGCCATGGCCAAAGGGGGAAAGAGGTTGTCCAAAGTGGCACAGCTAGAAAGGGAGAAGAGAGTCAATGCCGAAAGAAAAATTAGGGATTCAAATATTAGGGATCCAATTCGAAAGAAAAATTTATCATTTATCAGATACAAAAATTAAAAATATATATCAGAAATAAAAACAAATTTAAGCCAAAAAAGACACAAATTTAACATTGAAAATGGTACTTACAATCATCCCAGCTTGAGCACACAAGTAGAAGTCATTGTTTTTGGGATGACAGACAGTGTTGTCAATAACGGTTCCTGCACACAGCAAATAGAGGATTAAGAGAAATCGACAAATACAAATTTGATTTATTTTTTTGCTGTTAAGGTGACAAACCTGGTGGAACATTAGTTTGATCTCTAGCATTGGCCTGAAAGAACCTAGTATGATGATTCTTCTGGGCAATAATCAAAGTGAACTTTGGATCCCATTTTTCATCAAGGTGTTTGCATGCCTGAAAATCCAATTTCGATTAAACTAGGTGACTTCAATTTCAATCATGGAATAGTGCTATCAGATGCGAAATATAAATTAATTAGTGGGTATGAGTACCTCAATGATTTGACTTAACTCAATATTGAGCACCTGGTTGAACTGTGATTCACTCACTCCATCCCTAAAATAAAACACGTGGCGCTGATAATTGAGACCAGAAGTTTACACCATAATTGTAATATAAGAAATGTACTACCCACCAAAAGATATTTCTTGACTAAAATCCAAATTATTGAAAATCAATTTAAATATACCTGAAAATTATAATTTGTTGAGGCTTTCTTTTGAATGAAGTAATTTCAAAGTCCAACAGCACCTCCCTGCAAATTGAAACAACAAAATAGATTAGTATTTGATCAAAAGAGACAGAAGGAAACACATTCAATGAATAAACACCCACATAACATCATTAGAGAATATGCTCTTGCTCTCACCTGATGATACCTTCATCCTTATTAGTATTAGCCACAGGCTTGAATAGAGATTGAATCATCTCAACTTTTGATGATTGTGTGCGAACTGAAGCTCTATAACGTGAAATTTGAGGCCAACATCTTGAGCTCACAACCTGAATATATATTATATAATAACACTCACTACATGCAAACTTGTAGTAACATGATGGTGCAAACATGATCAAGATCATACCGCAGCAATAGAGGGCACATCTGATCGACCAGGAGATCCATGAGAAACGTCCATACCAAGAATCAAGGTTGGTACAGCTGAAACAAATGGAATGGAATTACAAAGCTCAACTGACAGATACGAATTCATCCCACCATACTGCATCAAAGAAATTGTGCATACATTATTATAAAAATAAAAAGATTTTATTATAACTAGGTAGCATGGTTGGTGAACTTATTTATATAGTGATTTGTGATTAGATAATAATATAAAATTATTTTATACCATCAGTATATCGGTTAACAACCTATATTCTCTTCAAAAGTTATAGTATTTCAAAATAAACTCAATATTTGAAGACATATATATACCTTTGCATTAATTTTCAAAAGTACATTAGTAATGTATTGATCATTAATCTTTGTTGGTGCAATACATTGTGTTACAATCCCTTCTTCAACAAGACTTTTCTTCTTCCAAGGACCTACATATTGATATTAGGATTTTAGAATAGAGAAGTGTTAACTGAAGAGTTTAGAAGAACTTAAACTATGTATAGAAGTTGTTTATCCTACCATAAATGTCAGAATTCTTTTTCTCTGGAAGAATACACAACAGAAAGTGAGGTTTCTCGTGCGGCAGAGTGGTCCTCAGCTTTGCATACATTCTCTCTACCCTGACATTTGGTGGTTCACGTATGAAGCAACCATCCTCTTCAATTACTTTATCAAAGAGACTATTGCTCATGGTCTACAAAAGAAAAATACATTTAGAACAACAATGAATTGAATTTGACATTTTGAGTTTTTGATTGCATTTGCAGATTGAGTTAATTGATTTTGAATAAACAAGTCAATTCCATCATTCTTCTTATATTAGGTAGATTGGCTTAATCTGTGCAAAGTTGCATGGGATAGAAAAACCCTTGTAGTAAAATTTGACTTTTTGGTTCAGTTGTAAATAAGATTAATAAAATCGACATATACAATTCTTGGGAAATCTTACCATCCCTTTAGCTGCAGCACACCTCCTAATGAGTTCTATCAGGAGTCTTGTGTCACACCGACTTGAGAAGTTTACAATGGCCCAACGACCAATCATCAAAGGTTCATATAGTTTCTGAAAGATGATACTCATTGTTAGAGAAACCACTCTAAACTTGGTTCAACTTAGTGTGTTTGTTTGGTTTAAGTATTTCTCGCGTTTGAATACATGTTGAATGC
Source organism: Glycine max (assembly GCF_000004515.6). Taxonomy (NCBI): domain Eukaryota; kingdom Viridiplantae; phylum Streptophyta; class Magnoliopsida; order Fabales; family Fabaceae; genus Glycine; species Glycine max. The sequence goes on from NC_038242.2 coordinate 49,882,096, forward strand.
AATTTTTACTGAAAAGAAGCTTTGACGTTTAACATGCTAAATGCTAATACAAACACAGCCGTATCATTAAAACAATAGCAAAAATAAACCTTATTGTTGAAATTCCAGCGCCCATTCCGGGGAATGATGCTCTTCTCTCCTCCAACTATAAGCTGCAATAGTATATATTGACATAAAAAAGCAATTCATATATGCATAGCAAAAACAGAATCAGAAATATTAGTAACACACTTTTTCACATATTTTTGTTTAATACACTATTATTAACTAAAATTTATTAGAAATTAATTACTGAGTCAATCTTCTCATTTAATAACTGATTTTGCAGTTTTTAATAAAGTCCAACTAATGGTTTAGTGTGTGTTAAAAAGAATGTGTTAGAGAATGTGTTACTAGTATTTTTCAAAATAAGGATAAGAAGTTGGCTCATATCTGATAAACCCGCTGAAAAGAAAAAAATAAGAAAGTAAACTGAAATAAACTTCTTTCATAAGTTAAACTCAACTTACTCACTTCAAATCTAGTAGAAGTTCTCTTATTCAACTTCTCAAAAAGCTGATTTTAACTTGTTTATATGGTAATTTTAATTTATGAATTTATTCGATCTTTTATTAGAACATGATCAAATGACACATACCTTTGGGGGTTCCAATACACGACCAACGAGTCTAACAAAGTTAGGTTCAATGGTAATCCCAGAAGAGCGAAGCATAGGTTCATCGTCATATCTGCTGCTTCTTAAGGCCTGCAAAAAAATATAAACAACCATTTCATACAACAAAAAAAAGTGTTACTAGGTTCCTTCAGTTTTAAAATTTTCCACATACATCTTCCAAAGCTTGTCTCCTAACTTGGGGCTTTTGCCTTGTCTTCTCCACTAGCTGAGCCCTTTGCAAATTTGTTAGAGCCTTGGTGTAACGCTGCAACGAGACCATTTCACATAGCTGCAAAACAAGAATAAAATCATATTGTAAACTCTTCCAAAATAGTAAAACGAGTATGAACAAATAATATATTATTCTGTTATCTAATCACAATTGACTGTGAATGATACGATTCTTAGCCATTATAATAACTACTTTAAAAATCATACCAAAGATGATTTCTTATTTGTCGACAATATAAATTTTTTCAGTAATTAAACTCAATAGCACCTCTATTGGAAAATAAGACGGGCGTTTTGGTTTGCCAACATTGATGCATGGCATGTCAGCAGAATAGTTCAGGCCAATCAGTTTTTGGCGTGTAAAGTAGTCATGAACTGTGATTTCCCTTTCCTGCACTTCACCATTCGTACCCTTTTGCCTTAAAAGAAATCTGTAAGAAACAAATAAGCCAGATTTGTATAAATAGAGTAAAAAACTTTAATCTCACAATGTATCAAAATAAAATTCGTTTACTGTAAATGGAGTAAGCACAAGAAAAACTTACTTCTGATTCCTGCAAGTGTTATCACTCAATCCAGAGATTTTGAACTCAACACCATTAGCCCTGATTCTTAGGTTCTTCAGCATTCTCTTTGCCTAAATGAAAATAATCATAAATATAACAACCACAGTTCATGCACATGAAACCTCTCCTACTAGATAGAATAGCAATAACTATCACCTTGGTCCAATCAATGTAGTTTGGGTTCTGAACACTCTGATTCTGGAGAAGGAAGTCCACCACAGGGCCAGGCTTTACAATCATTGTGGTTGTCACATCTTTACAAAAGAACAACAAATTAAACAATCAACCATAACAAAAGTAACATGTATTTCCAAGCATTCCACTTGAGAATCTTACCCATGTTGAGAGATAAACCTCCTTGTGTGACTCGAAAGCTTGAATGAAAACCGCGGCACCCTTGCACACCACCTCCTATATCAGTACAGGTTCTTCGATTGTCATGAAAGAAGGATTGGCGAACAAGGAGGTATCCCCTGGAAAAAAAGCATCCAAGGTAAACAGGATTTCAAGTTTCAAGCAAGAGGAGTGCTAGCAACACATAATTTACTATTGGTTAAAATTTATTAAAAACCATGAATGACACATGTTTAATACGAGGAGTTGAGACTCCCATTCTTGTTATCCAAATGAATTTCATTTGAGCTAACAATAAGTATGTTAGAGTGTGTCACTGACATTTTTCTTCGAATAATGAAAACAACTTAACTAAATTTATGTTTTGACATACTGGTTTGCAGAATGCTGTCTCAGTATGATGTCTAGAACCCTCACTGCTTCCTGAGATTTCTCAGAATCCCGACCACGCAATGCATCTTCAATTGCTTGCAATGGAATTTTGGCTGCATATTTGATATCCACGTTGATAGTTTTTGGCCGAAACTGATGCCTAATTCTCATTCTTTTTGTATATCCTCCCTTAGGACTCTCAGCAGGGTTTCCATTCTTTCCAACCCTGAAAAACAATTAATGCCCTCTTGTGATAAATACAACACAACACAACAAAACTAGTATACACATAATCACAGTGCTAATGTGATGACAGCATATTGCTTGTTTGTTTACCTCCTTGATGAAACATCCTCCAACACAACAGGATATTGAAGCCTCTGACTTGCTAGAGGACCAAGAGTGAATAGACTTTTTTCACCATCATATGCAAAACTCATGTTTCTCAGTTCAACATATGTTTCACAAACTTGATTTAAGACCTTTCTCCCTACACCCTTGGCCTCAACAGGGTTCCCATCTTCATAACTCATGGCAACCTAACCAAACAATATGTAATTATTTATACTTTTATAATATTAAATCAACAATCATTAATATGGATATACTTCACATGCGTGCGTGCACACAAGAGATGTGACAAAATAGATAAGAAAACATACATCATAATGGTAGAAGTAGCCATCAATATCATCCTTGGGCTTGACTAGGCAAACTCCAAAATGGTTGGCTAATAGTTGTCTGGGCTCTCCCTTGGACCCAACCTCTTTCCTCGCCATAGGCACACGTTTTGAGACCTCCATTTCTCAAATCCTGCTAAAAAGTAAGACTAATTTTTTTGCTATTCAAACAAAAAATAGAAATACGTGATGGAATGCAAATTAATTTAGGCTCTAGTTGAGTGCAGTTTCGTAATAATAAAAGATAAGTACAACTACTTGAAATTTTTTTTATCTGCATACTAATAATACCACTAGAGTACTACACTTTTGATTCAGCTAGGAGCAATAAAACTCAGTTGTTAAAGCACCTTCGACAAAAAGAATGCCTAACAAATATGTATAAGCACCTTCGACAAAAATATTTTAAACTGGACATAAAGAAGAACGTTAGTCACAACAGTGCTGTTAATTTTTTTCTTGAAGGTATATTTCACTAAGGTAATGTTAGAAGCAATAACAAGAAACAGGCACTAGCATTCGAGTAGCCATATATAAGCACGATTGAGCTATATATTTATTAGCAACAACAGAATTGTAACAAAATTCTAACAAATAACAGAATTGTAGTGATAAGGGCCTTAACAGGCCTGTTTTTTCCTCCTCTAAGTCCTTCTTCCTATCGGGTAAGGTAACATCATAAATTTACATATGAACGCATAAAATATAAAAAATACAAGTTGCATTGTCCTAATAAAGTATCAACTGCCACAGAAAAAAAAACAAAAACAAGCATGCCATGGTGCTCTCCGTGCAGTGACCAATGACAAATCACAAAATAATTAATTTTTTTCCCTCTTTTGGTCATAAAAAGAGGCCAAATGCAAGCTAAAAAGTATTAGCTACTGGCTAAACACACGCATAAAAGTTAATAATGGAAATTCATACATCCACAACACAAGAATTTTAAAACCAGAAACACCAAGAACACACACCTTGACAACAATAACAGCATAAACGAAAAAAGAAAAGAAAAAGAAAAACAGAAACCAAACAACATAACGTGGTAACCTTCAGCATAGTTGAGAGAAGAGAACAACAGCATTGTTTGTTACCTTAACGTACTTAGAGAGAGCCAAACAGAGGGTACATAAAAAAAAAACAAGAACTCACTCTACAAAACAAGAAAATGTACGTATGTATGCATGTCTACTTAGAGAGAATAAAGAAACAACGAGAAGAACATTGTTACCTTCAGCGTTGTAGCAGAGAGAAGAGAAAACAAAGAGATGAATTGAATACACGAAGAAACGTTGCTGCGATTGGAGTGTGAGAGACAGATATATAGTGTTTCTGTCAACTTATGCACACTTAAACAAACTGTGTTCGACCATAACGCTTTATTTTACGTATTCTCCTTCCAACCAATCAAAAGGTGTCACGTTTTACAGAATCAATTTCTTTTTTCTAATGATTAAAAAAAAGATATTGATACTTTTTATTCTTATATCTAATCACATATCTTATTAATATTTCTCTTTCTTTTTACTCCTTTTGTGTATCTTTATATCTTTATCTTTCTTTTAACGTGTTGATTAGTATTAGTTGTCAAAAAGACTTCTTTCTTTTCTCTAAAGTGTTGCTGTAAGAATTTAATGATAATGATTAACAATTAACCTTTTTTTTATCCTAGAAAGAAAAGAGATCTAAATGAAAAGCGAGAATATTGGTGATTAGATATGTAAATTAGATTTGAGAAAAAATGAGTTCAGTATATGAAGTGATCTTTTGTTGATAAGTTATTTGATTATCGTATATTTGTTTTTAAAATATGCTACCATATCCTTTTTTAAAAAAAAATTAATCCTTAGATATATATAGTATAAATTTTGGTGGGATTTGATTTTGAAAAATACTGAGTTCTGATTGATAATTTCTATTTTTACTTCAGTTATTTCACAATCTTCCTTTTCCACATTAATCTTTTCTTTTGGTATTATTTTTTCACTACTTTATCTCTAAGTAATGTTTTTTTTAATAAGTAATGGTTAGTTTGTTTGGATAGGTTAATTTAATTAGGTAATGTATTTTTTATAGGAAGTTAATTTTTTTTATTAAAAGTAATTGTTTTGATATTTTAGTAAAAAGAATTCAAAATTTTAGAATTTTAAAAAGGATTTTAATTAGTTGAAAGAATAGAATTTCAAATTCTATCTTCAAGAGAGTGAATTTGAAAATTCTCTGGACAGAGTCAGACCTCACTCATGCAAGTTCTCTTTGGTTCGTCTTCTCTCTTCTCTCTTGAACTTCCAAATTCGTGATTCGTCATCATAGTAGGTGACAGAATCGGACCAACGACGATGATGATGAATCGTTGATTTTGTTCCTCGGTGTCATTTTGTAGAAGAAATCTAATTTTTTATCAAAATAATTTTAAAAATGAAAAAATTTAAATTGAAGCATTTAAAATTCTCATAATTTTAAATTGTCTCATCCAAACACACTCTTAATTCATTTCACATTAGAAAATTCATCATTCATTATTACTCTTTTATCTTTATTTATATATTTATATGTATTATCTTAATTACTTATTTCTTTCAATCTGCTGCCTTCTTTTAATATTATCATTAAATTAAATTTCAATAATTTTTTAAAGCAACGATTAATAGTTAAAAGTAATCTGCTATTATAGTTTAAATTTTTTTATGTAAATCCTAAATATAACTTATGTATATACTCCTATTATAAATTAGAATTTCTAACTTGTTGAGTGAAGCTAGCTCTCATTCTCTCAATTAGAGATTTTCAATGCTCTATCTTCTCTCCTTGAGAAGTGCATTTAATACATCTTGACACATATCAGGAGAAAAAAAACATATATCATTCTATCATATTAAGCAAATCTTATATTTACGTGTGTACTTAATTTTCTTAATTATCTATAAATTTCAATTTGAAGATAACCTTCTATAAAAAATAAATTACTTATTTTAAATTTAAAATACATCTAGTGTTTTGGCATACGCAATAAAAAATGAATATTTATCTTATATAACTAACATTTATAATAAATGAATATTTTTTAATGAAATATTAGGGACACCGATATTGTATTTCAAATACTTTTTTTATGATTAGTTAAAAATTATTGGATATTATCAATTTTAGTGAGTTTCACTTCTAAATCATGATAGAATAATAAAATTAGAAGTGAGACTCACAAAAATTAATGATTTTCAACAAATTTCAACAAATGATAAAGAGAATTTGAGAGAAGTTTAGAAAAAGTAACTATAAATCACAAAATTTAAAAATCAAACCTGAGGTCTTATTTAAGGAATGTAAACCGAATTTTACTCATTTCAACAATAGGTAACCATAGGTTGTTGCCTATTGTTGGAATGAGTAAAATTGGGCTTACATAAAATCCAATCATGAATAATGAATCAATATGTTGTTGCCTATTGTTGGTATGAGTAAAATTGGGCTTTGATCTCTTAAGTAAGGTCTTAGGTTTGATTTTTGAATTTTGTGAACAAGAAAAAATGTAATTAAAAGAAAAAAAAAGTCCACTAAAGGTAATCAAATTGATCAACAAAGATTAGTCTTTTATAAAGATAACAAATATTTTACACTAACAACACGGTGAAAAAAAAATCATGAATAATAATGACTAATTTATACTCAATGGTGTTAAAAAGAGAGAGAAGAATAATAATACTTAATAAATAAGGATTTAATTAGAATTTACAAAAATTGTAATATATATATATATATATATATATATATATATATATATATATATATATATATATATATATATATATATTTGTTTGGCTAGTCACAAAGTTTCTCCACAATCAGTGTATAAACATGATTTCCTCTCAACCCACCCTCAGGCATTTTTTAGTCAGAATAAAATTGTGATGATCAATCGAGCACTTAACTGAATAATATCTCGAATACCGGAAACCTATCAAGACGTCTTTTATTATTAATGAATTAAAGATTAAAGATTATTTATTATTAAAAATTATGAACTTATAATAATAGTTATGTTAAAAATATTATTTAATTAGTTAATAATGTGAAAATCTTTAGATGGATAGTATTTTAAAAAATCTTTATTATTAAGTAGTGGAAAAGGCAAGATATGCTCAAATATTATATATATATATATATATATATATTACTTACATGGTAGTAGTTGTCTTGTCTTTCATACATGACATTTATGTTCTGTTCTCACAAGCCTTTCAAAGTCCATGACTTAGTTTTAATCTTAAGCAAGGCCTTCAGTCCAGGTGTATGAAGGTGCCTTACTAGGAAGGAGTTTTCATTCATGCTTTGTCTTCATGATGAGCATCTTGAAGGTTTCTCCCATTGACTGAGAAGGATCTTGGATTTTCTCTCTGGGTTCTCTTTCTAAGAGTTTAGTAATAAGGTGTATAATAATTAATCAAGGCTTTCTGTTCGTGCACAAAGCATATATATATATATATATATATATATATATATATATATATATATATATATATATATATATATATATATATATATATATATATGTATTTCAAAATAGAACTTTTCGTTCATGCGCAAAGCAGCACCATTCATAAGAGTTTTCATTCATGCACAAAGCATGTACCTCAAGGAAGAGGTTTTCTTTTGTTCATACACAGCATTTTCTTTCATTCATGGGTATCTTTTAACCTCTTAAAACAAGGTTAGTGATGTTCAATGTTTGAGGTAGAAGTTTTCCTCTACTAGTGTTTCCATCTTGAAGGCTCCTTTTTCTAACAACTTCATTAAATTTTGAAAGGGTCGTCCGAATTTGGCGTGCACTAGCTTGCCTTCCCTATGATCTTGTGAACTTGATCTGTGCACGTAAGCATAATTATGTCTCCTTTATGGATATTTCTAGGTTTTAAGACTTGTGTTAAGTCTTTAGGACAACCTTTGCTTTTGGAGAATGTTAATTGACATGTAGGGATTAATTGGTAACTTTGATATGTAAGCCTAATCAAAGGATTTTCTTGTGTAAATGTCTAAGTGGTGGTGTGGTAGGCCCATATATAATATGGCCAAAAGGACCTCCCGCATTTGTCTTTTGTCATTGTTTAACCACTTCTTTAAGCCTATAGTGTATTCAAAAGTTCTTGCACAAGTCACCGAAGGCTCTATGGTCAAATTATTTTCCATTGTCAGTTATCAATCAAATTGTACCTACAAATTAATAAGTTCTTCCATGTGAATTTTTTTCCTAATTTGTTCAACAATTTATGGTTGTTAGGGATTTGGCCTCATCTGTTGGATATTTTAGTGTAATTAATCTCTTTATTATGTTAAAATAAAAGTGCACGCTTGTTTTAATGTAATAATGAGATGTTCGGTTTAGGCAAATTTTGGAAGTTACATGGAAGTTACTAAAACTTCCATCAATGGTTGGAAGTTACATGGAAGTTACTAAAACTTCCATCAACGGCAGTTTTTAAAAAGAAATAACTTCCATCAACCGCCAAAAACTACCTGTTCTTTGATCATAAATAATCATTCTGGTTCAGAAAGCATAACGGTGTGACAAAACATACAAGACCAAAACAAAACTCTTGAATTATAATCTTCTGATTTTATCCGATTGAACAATTTTGGTTGAATCCCGAAATTTGATTCACTCTGAAAGTGTTATACACGACTTCAGATTTATCCAGTATTATCTCGATTTTCAAATTAACCAACAAAAGATTGAATCAAATTTTTCGAGATGACGAACGATAGTTCGAAGATGACAAGCAAGTTTGCGAAGTTGGACAAGTTTGAAGGGCAGGATTTCAGAAGATGGCAGAAGAAGATGCACTTTCTCTTGACGACATTGAATGTGGTGTATGTGCTGAGTACACCGATGTCGGTGTATATAGAAGATGAAACTCTGGATCAAACAAGGAAGCATTCGAAATGGGAGAACGGCGATTACATTTGTCGTGGACACATTCTGAACGATATGTCTGACTCTCTCTTTGATATTTATCAAAATGTTGAGTCTGCTAAGGAATTATGGGACTTTTTTGAATCCAAGTATATGGCAGAAGATGCTTCAAGTAACAAATTCTTAGTTAGTAATTTCTTTAATTACAAAATGATTGATTCGAGGCCTGTTATGGAACAATATAATGAACTGCTGCGGATTTTGGGTCAGTTTACTCAACATGATTTGAAAATGGATGAATTCATTGTAGTTTCATCTATAATTGATAAACTGCCTTCTTCTTGGAAAGACTTCAAGCATACCTTGAAACATAAGAAGGAAGAGTTGACTCTGGTTCAACTCGGTAGTCATTTCATGATTGAGGAGTCGCTGAGGGCTCAGGAAATTGACAAAGTCAATGATAGAAATGTAGCAGGTTCCTCTTCCGTTAATATGGTAGAGGAAAGTGGAACAGTTAAGCAAAATTATAATGCTAAAGGTAACAAACGCAAATTTCAAGGAAATAAGAACAAAGGTCCAAACAAACAGACAAAATTGTCATGTTGGAAGTGTGGGAAATCTGGTCATTTAAAGAGGGATTGCTGGGTGTTCAAAGGAAAGAACAAGGCTGGTCCAAGTGGGTCTAATGATCCTGAAAAGCAACAAGGATGATGACGTTGCTTGGTGGTTTGATTCGGGAGCAACAAGCCATCTGTGCAAAGATTGTCGTTGGTTCAAGGAATTTAGACCAATCGATGATGACTCTATTGTGAAGATGGACAATGTTGCAACTGAACCAATCCTACGATTAGGTTGTGCGAATTTAGTTTTTACTTCCGGAAAAAGTTTGTATTTGGATAATGTCTTATTTGTACCTGGTATTCGTAAGAACTTATTGTCTGGTATGGTTTTAAATAATTGTGGTTTCAAGCAAGTACTTGAAAGTGACAAGTACATCTTGTCAAGACATGGTTCGTTTGTTGGATTTGGTTATCGTTGTAATGGAATGTTTAAATTAAACATTGATGTTCCTTTTGTTCATGAATCTGTTTGTATGGCCTCGTGTAGTTCTATAATTAATATGACAAAATCAGAAATTTGGCATGCTAGATTAGGACATGTTCATTACAAAAGATTAAAAGATATGTCAAAAACAAGTATGATTCCTCCTATGAACATTGAAAAATGCAAAACTTGCATGTTGACCAAGACCACTAGGAAACCTTTTAAGGATGTTAAAAGTGAGACTAAAGTCTCAAACCTTATTCATAGTGATTTGTGTGACTTGCATGCTACTCCATCATTAGGTCATAAAAAAAAATATCTTGTTACTTTTATTGATGATGCATCAAGGTATTGTTATGTATATTTATTAAATACAAAAGATGAAGCTCTTGATAAATTTAAAATTTATAAGAAAGAGGTAGAACTTCATCAAAATGGGCTAATCAAAACTCTTCGTACGGATAGGGGAGGTGAGTATTATGATCCGGTTTATTTTCAATCTACTGGAATAATACATCAAACTACAGCTCCCTATACACCACAACAGAATGATGTAGCCGAAAGGAAGAATAGAACCTTGAAAGAAATGGTGAATTCCAGGTTATCCTATTCGGGTTTAAGTGAAGGATTTTGGGGTGAGGCTATGTTGACAGCCTGTTACTTGTTGAATCGAATTCCTAACAAAAGGAATAAGGTTACCCCATATGAACTTTGGCACAAAAAGACACCAAATTTGAGTTATCTCAAAATTTAGGGATGTAGGGCTGTGAGAACTCAGCATAATTTGGCCGATCATTTAACCAAAGGATTAAGTAGAGATCTCGTGAAAAGGTCGGCTGTGGGATTAGGATTAAAATCCATCTGAAATCTCTTATGTCAAGATACCCAATTCCCATCTAATATGATATTAGGTGCTGAATTCAATATGGAAAGCTTAACATGTAGAGATTGGAACATATCATCGAAAGTATCCCAAAAGGTATGTGTTCGGTTCTGCAAGTTAAGGAGGTTGAAGTATAACTTCTCAATGGTTCTTTTGAAAAATTGCATTTGCAGGTGCAAGAAAGAAAAGGACTACCTATATAAGCATGAAGTTTAGCCGCTTCAAGAAGCTGGGACTTGGCTTTGATATGCTTATGAAGGATAGGGACACAGGCTAGTAAACTAGTGTCGAGCAAGAGTAATGTTATAAACTATTGTGCAGATTATCTTCATGTATTCATTATGAATAGAAAGGGTTCAATTCTTAGTGACACCCTGATATTCGAATATTTGAAACGTGTAATTTGCTAAGATGAAATTCAATCTTCACGATATTTCATCTATGCAGTAGTTTGTGGTATGTTATGACTTTGGTGATTTAATCGGTAATTACACTAAAATGGGGGAGGTTTGTTGGACATTTTAGTGTAATTGATCTCTTTATTATGTTAAAATAAGAGTGCACGCTTGTTTTAATGTAATAACGAGATGTTCGATTTAGGCAAATTTTGGAAGTTACATGGAAGTTACTAAAATTTCCATCAACGGTTGGAAGTTACATGGAAGTTACTAAAACTTCCATCAACGGCAGTTTTTAAAAAGAAACAACTTCCATCAACCGCCAAAAACCACCTGTTCTTTGATCATAAATAATCATTCTGGTTCAGAAAGCATAACGGTGTGACAAAACATACAAGACCAAAACAAAACTCTTGAATTATAATCTTCTGATTTTATCCGATTGAACAATTTTGGTTAAACCCCGAAATTTGATTCAATCTGAAAGTGTTATACACGACTTCAGATTTATCCAGTATTATCTCGATTTTCAAATTAACCAACATCATCCATTTGATGAATTAATTTATTGCTACCACAAGATATGTTGGCAAATTGTTAACTCTTGTTGCATCTCTTAACATATTCGGCAGAGTCTCGATTTTAATGGTTAGCAATACACTTCAACCCTGAAGTATATTTAACTTAGTGTTATAATATCAACCCTGAATTTAGTCTATAACAAATTGTCTTATGAATAATTATTGGAATGAAAAGATCATCGTCTCCCAGATGTATTATTATGAGAGTAGTAAAATTCACTTAGAGTTTGTTAATCACTTAATTTATTATGGTTACTTGTTAGTGCTTATTAGTTAGTATAGATAAGAGCAGTGAATTCTAAAACTACATGGTTGGTCTTCTACTTCTTTTCTAAGTAGCTTTGATGCCTGAACAACATTCATCATGCACTAACTATATCTGAAAACACAAGGATACAATTAAACATTTAATTGTATTAACCTAAATTCTTGGATTTTGTATTAAGCAGAGAGGACAAGATGACAGTTATGAATGATCACGGACAGTTGTAGTACTGTTTTAATTGCTGCATCGAATTAACGACAGTGAGTTTAACACGAATGTTGTGAGATGTTCTTCTGATTTCAGGAAAAACTTTATCAGTGGATAATCATTTCAACAAAAAGGAGGATCACGGGTTGGAACAGTTAATGTACTTAATTAGATTCAGGTTGGTTTGGCATTTCTTCCTTTTTCATATAATATAGTTTTCCTCTGCATAGGAATACGAATTTAGTTACAGACTAATAGTGGATTGATTATTTCTGTTTAATCTGAATGTTTCCCACCCTTGACAATTTAATAGTGTGTTTCTTTACAATTTTCAACTAAGACCAAACACGAACCTCGTTTGTGGTGTGATATTTTTTTCCATATCCTATTCATGCGGTTGTACAGCTGAAGTTTTCCAATGATTTCACATTCAACATTTGACAAGTAGAGGGTGTTTGAAAATCCCAAGTTCCCAACCTGGACTAGAGAATTGTCCAACACTCTCAACAACCAAGCATGACTTTCTAAACCCCTCATTTCGGTAACTTAGTGACTAAGTTATATATTCCCTCAAATCAGAGGCAAGTTTTGGCTTTAATAATTTGTTTTCAACCTTTTCTTTGATCAAAGTGTTTCCTAATAATGGCAAATAATGTCAAAATCCTAGCAGTTGAGTGGCAAATCTTGTGATCAAAAGTTGGATTTTGTAGGCTGATTTCTACCAACAGACATGGATGGACAACCTTGTGACAAGGTGATATCTATAATCATAGTTGCTCTTAATTATATATAAATTGATATTTTTTTTATTGTAACTGCAGTGAGGTAAGTTAAATATATTTAACTTATGAGGATTTTTCTTTTCTAAACGAAGGAAAAAGTCTAACTAAACCATCGACTGAGTTTGCCCTCCTTTTTTTTCAATCATATTGTGAGAATGTGTGAATATTGGTATTATGTTTATGCCTCGTTTTTTTAGGTGATCTCGTTTTTTCTTTTGGTCTGTAAAGTACGGCAGAGTCCTAAGTGGTAACTGGTAGCTCATTCACAAAAGCCACACCTAGGAGCTACATGTGCTTTATGTATGCTTAGGTTTCTCTTTTTAAAAAAACTCACAAGTAAGAATTCAATGATTTTCGAGTATTGTGATGTATCTTTTCTGTTACAAAACCTTCCAAGATAAATGACAATTGATCTTTATTGCTTCCAAGACTTAATTTGAGATCCTAGACTTATCAAAGACAGAAAAACTTGAAAGAGTAAATCTTGGTTGTTCTGAAAGCTTGTGTGCGATCCATCTATCCATGTTGTCTCTCCCCAAGCTCATGCATTTGTATTCAAGTGGCTGTAGAGTGTAGAGAGATTGAAAGCCTAAATGTTCATTCAAAATCTATGTGACCCAGACCTTAGTGGAATTCTCACTGGCATTAGAGGAAATGACGTGAACTTAGATTATACTGCCATATGTGCAGTGCTGCCATCAATTTGGCCTAACAGGAAACTTGATTTTCTTTATCTAAGTGGTTGTAACAATCTTCATACCAACAAGGAAATTTTTGACGTAATTTATTGCTGAATTGGAGGCTTAATAATGAAAATGAAGGAGGCTAGCTAGGAACAACTTCCAGCATGAAAGATTAGGACTTCACCACAAATGATAATTAGTCTTCAGCCACTTGTTGCTTTTTTTCTTAAATGAAATTAGCCCTTCAAATGTAGAAATTATATGTTGGAAATACTCTTACATGACTCTCACAAGGTCATCTCTTTCAATTCCTCACTCCCTTCTTCTAATGCCGACCCACCTTTCCAAAAATCTAAAACAAGGGATCATCATTATCTCACTCTCAGTTTCCATTTATTAATTCCTTCTCTCACTCGATCCAGCTGTGGATATTGTTCTTACAGAAAATGGAGGTATATATAGAGTTGGTCATACAACAGTACTAGTTAGCTAGCTCTAAGGAAAAGAAAGGAAGACAAAAGTCAAATATATTATGTAATGTAACGTTGGAATGGAGCCCTACGTACATATAAATGTCAAAACTAGCTGTTATATGTTTAAACATTTATTTGATTAGTGGACAACATTTGTAACCTCCTTGTAAAAGAAAATTTAAATCTTGCTTTTTAACATATTTTATTTCATGTTTGCTTTATTCCCATTTGTTCCGTGTACACCATATAGCATCTAACAACATTTGATCACACACTAACCCTGTACTCGCATTTTGCACTGCACACACATACATCATCTCACACACATGCTTTCAACTTTCAAGAATAGAGTACCAGTTCTATAAAATAAAAGAGAGTGTTGCATATATATATATATATATATATATATATATATATATATATATATATATATATATATATATATATATATACTACTTGTTGTATATTGTTTGCTCAAGTTCCGAATATAAAAAAATATCACCAACTCAAGTTAGAGTACTATTGATGAAATTGTATAATTGTATTGTTCAAACTAAGGAATCGTTTATTTATTTTTTTATTTTATTGGAACTGATAAGTTGGTAGGATGGATTGTTTAAATTTAAGTACCAAAAGAACGGTTGTTTATAGACACAAAATTATTTTTTCCGTTTAAAAATTAATATTGTAACGATGAAAACAAATTAAGTGTAAATAAAAATTATAAAATGTGAGTTGTTAAAGGGTTGTAGTACTATTGGGTAAAATATACGCGAATTACTTAAATGTTATGTGACATTATGAAACTCATTTTTAATCTGATTAAATGGTAACATAAAGATGAATTTTAGTGTGAATCACTATCATAATTGATCCACGAAGTACAATAATTATTTGGTATTTAATATTGTTGTGTAAGGATTCAAACTTATATAAAAACATTATTTAAGTTGGAATAATTTCACGTAATTATTATGTAACTTATAAGTTTGAACATTTTTCTTATATTATTTATCTTTATTATCTCAATATACTATCTTTTTCACCCTCACCTTTTCTTAATCAATTTCTTAAGTAAAAATATGCATATTAAAAAAAAGGTAAGTTGTTTTACTTATCATATTCTCTTTTTACTATTTTGTGGTTATTTTCTCTTATAATACTATTTATTTTCATTTTTAATAAAATACTTGATCATTTAAAAAATTAACAAAAAATTAAAATTAGGAAAAGAAATCTAAAACTTTAACAACTTTTAAAAAAATACATTTTTCAATAAAATTTATATAAAAATATATAAATGTATATTTTATGTTATTCTACATTTATTATTTACTGCAACAACTAACTTTACTAAATAAATACTAGTAATTCTAATTGAATAAATAAACTTATATATTCTTTTATGTTTTCAACTAACAACTTATTAATTTTAGCCAATTTTTTTACTTTTGAACTAGTTTTGTCCAACATAAGATGTATAATTTTTTAGTACATTTACACATACTAATTTTAAAGCATATAAAAAATATAAAGTTTGATATTAATACCAAATATATTTTGAACCAACATATATTACAATTTTTTAACACAACCTGTTGTGTTGTTAATGAGAGAAGTTTTTTGGATGGAAATAGAGAAGGCTTGACTAAAAAGAGAGAGAAGGAGCAGTTGAGAATACAAGTGTTCGCAACACATGATTTTTAATACTATTTACAGTTGGTTAAAAATTATAAAATCACGAGTGAGACTTGTAAAATAAGAAGTAAGATTTATAATAACTTTTAATAAATTTTAATTAATAATAAAGAGCATCCTTCTGTTATAAATAAAGACTATATTCAAATTGTAGTTAGTATTTCTCTCATAAATATACACTTATTTTCTCTTACCTTATTTTTACCTCATTTTTTTTTTATCTTTTTCCTCATCACAATACTTGTAACATTTATCACTTTCTCTCTCTAATTTTTTCCATGTTTCTCTTTTCCTTCCACCCAATCCACTCTAAAAGGAAGTGTACATTTATTATTTTTTTTTATAATAAAAAATGCTTCAACCCTGATAGAATTGTGAAAATTGAGATAGTTAGTTAAGACAATAGCATGTATTTGGTAAAAACAAAGTATTTTTATGTATGAATGCTAAAATATCAATCAATTTGAAATAAATTCACATGAAATCTCATAACTAGTTCTAATTTGTACAAAAAATTAGCATGTATTTAGGCAGTTTAATATTATCAGAAATTATTCTATAGAAAAAATAAATTTTGACAGTTAAAAAACTCAAATTATAAAATCATGAACACGTTTAACAAGGAGGGACTAAAATTAGCTTTTCAAAAATGTGAAGGATTAATAAAAACAAAAGGATTAAAAACATATTTAAATTTTCTTAATTATCCACAACTACGAACATTTATTTCTCAATCCATTATTTTGCTCCACATATGTCCCACCGATAGAGGAATTGAATGGAATTCATAACTGTCCAAATGATTTTTCATCTTCTAAAATTTCAACAATCAAGATTTTGTCTTTGCTTCTTTCGTTGTGCATAAACTAAACTAGTAGTCATAACTCATTTGTCATTTGTGCACAAAAACAAAGATACCCATAGAAGTTAGAACGTCCAAACTCATTGCTGGCAGATACAGAAAAAGTAATCAATTAAAAAAATCAAAAGTCACACTTATTAGTATCAAGTGAAAGAATGAGGGCTAGGAGGCAGAATAAATAGGACAATTCGGCTTCAAAACTCATGACAATTAGATATTGGTAGTCTCTGCTCAAATCCTGGCCCAAGTCAAACTATGCTTTGGCCCTGAAAATGAAGGCACAATACAATTTTTATACGCAATGTCAAGCTGTACAATATTATTGAGTAATATACAATTTCATACCCAAAAGGAGGAACTTGAGTTGATCAAGTGTGTGCAAGTGCAAATTGGTCCCCAGATCAGTCAACTTCAGGACAAATTAGTCCTTCTCTAACAATTTGTTCTTAAATTTGTATAGTTCATGATACTTTAGTTGCCATATACTATGATCAAGTTCACGTTGAAAGGAATAATTTGTTGCGTAGTTGCCAAATTCAGAAACCAAATTACATACACACAATTTTAGAAAACAAAACAAAAGTTGACTTGAGAATGAAATTGTATATTTACTCAATTATATATCAAATAATAATTTTTATACATTAGAAAATCAAACTCAAAACATGATCACTGGAGCCTACAGTACCAAAGGCCATGGTGATCAATTTTTAACTTGATTTTCCTGTGTAAAGCACGTGTGATATATTATTGATTTTAAAAGTTTTATTTCTTTAATTTATTATTATCAAATAAAATAAAATATTTATTATTAATAGTAAATATAAATTTGGTTCAAGCTTACGGAAAAATAATGGTAATGATTCCAAGTAGAATCACAATTTAAAAAAATCTATCTACCTAAAGAATGTCTTTCATTATACAGGATATAAATTTATTGAAGAAAATAGATACAAAGGGATGAGGTACGATTAAGAGATAAGATAAACTGTCTTAATAAAGGGACAGAAGAGGTAACAACAATCAAGCATGTCAATCCAAGAGAGTTGATGATGCTTAACAATATAAAAAGTATCACTAATTTTAGTATCAAGTTCTTTGAATTAGATTATACCACACCAACTAACCTTTCTATATAGGAGTCAAGCTCTATATTAACAACTATGGCATCACCAGCTACAATGTGAGATGGTACCTGTTTCATACAAAACTCGTCTCTCAAATTTTGTTAACCTCATTGTAAAGGGACATCAAAATAAACCCATGTACTAACATAAAAGAAATTCCCAAAGAAATACAGGTTGACATTTAGAAAAAAAAATATAAATGTTGCTTGCAACTATTGCATGAAATAATTAGATTTTCAAAGGCAGTTCCACATCTGAGTAACTTTTTGCCAATTATTTACGGATAAGTGCAGTATGAAAAATAAAGAATCATTTGACTTCGGCCGTTGTCCAGTACTACCTTTTTATTCCTTAAATCAAGAAGGAAAAAACATTAGGAAAATAATTTTAAATTTTATAGGGCAAAGAATGCAGATCACCGAGAAACTTAGATTTTCAATCTAAGTTTACTTCCATCATTGATATGTATAACAATCTCAGATGCGAATTACCAGTATGTAAATATTTACTGATACAGAAACAGATAAATAATCAGACACTAAAAAATAATCAGCGTCCTCCCACAAATTGAGAACTAAGCATTCCAAAAAATTTTACTAGTGTATGACTTAGAACGTAATTTATAACTAGTTATACTTATTGTCGTTCAGATGGAGCAAGAAAGCAAACAATTTAGGGACTAATCTAATAAAATCTTTTGGATACCTAAAACTTCCTCTAAGGTCAAGACTTCTGTAGGGGCAGAATTACTTGATAAGTTAAAAAGAAATGATTGTATACAAATTGAAGATTTCACACTACTCTCACCTGTCACGTGTGTTATGTAACTACCCAAGCTCTAAACATTGGAAAATTATTCTTCGACTACAAAGCAGATAATTTCCTTCAAATTAACCTTCACAGACAATTTCTTTCCCTTAAATTTGCTTTGGGATTGGGATAGGATTGTGTTCTTATGTTATCTTTGGTTGTCTGCCCATGGATGCTTTAAGGGAGTTACCATTCTAAGCAATCAGAGAGATTTGGTAGTTCTTTGTGTTTCCAAAAATTTAGGCTTTAGAGGACACCTTATCGCAATTTTCAAGTTCCAACTTTCATAATACTTTCTTTCTTTATCTTTTTTTTTCAAAGGTCCTTCTCTTATTACAATTCTATTTTTGTCAAAAGACATTTGCACTAGGGAATTGAACTACAACAAAACCTAAAACAGGTAAAAAAACACTTCTTCTTCTGTCCTGTTTCTTGCTTTCTGGGTTTACATCTGCTACCTACATGTTATTTTTTCAATACAATCCAAGTGAGTGTATACATAGCAACCAGCTTCATATATACTCCCTCCACTCCTTTTTATAAGACCCTTTTCAAAAAATTATTTGTCCGTTTTTATAAGATTATTTTCTAATATTATGTTGCATTAATTATTTTTTCCTAAAATACCCATAATTAATTAAAAATTTATTTAGCCAAAAAAAATAATAAATGCTGAAAATTAATAAGATAAACTCTTTTCCTCTCTCTTATTAGGATTAGAGAAAATGAGTAGCAATTAGGTAAGAAGCAATTAAGTAAGAAAGAAAAATTAATTTTATAAAAAATAAGGGTAATTTTGGAAGAACATTACAAATTAACGACAAACTTAATGTCACTAACTATGTTAACCAATTTTCTTAAAGGGTGTGAATTACTTGAAAGGGTCTTATAAAAAGGGATGAAGGGAGTGCATCTATAATATTTGGGTTCAAGTAAATTTACACATAAATCAATAGAAGTCTTTTTTAGTTGGACATATATGGTTTCATTATGGAGAATAACTTGTAAGTGTACAAGCATTTATAAAAACAAAAAAGTAGTTAACTATGACTACATAAGTAAATTTCTATTGTCTATATACAACTCGCTTTCATTCACTTTGGTTGCCACCTTTCTGATAAATGGAGTAAAATAAGAAAGTTCTCAGAATTATGGATGAAAGTTTCTTCTGCCAAGGAGGTTGTGCAGTATACAATCAAGGCATACTATATTGTGCAACAAGGAGTTGATTCTATGTGTCAAATTATATCTCAAAGAGGGTGCAGAAAGTGTGCAAAAAATGATTTTCTTAGACACAATGACCAAATAGCCTTCCCATCAGTTTGCCTTTAGAAATAAATACAATAGTAATTACATCAAAAGACAAACATTACATGATAGTATTCACTAAGCTAATTCTCTTTTCCTTACTTAAGGCAGTTGGATATGTTGCATCTGTGCACATAATACAAATATACAATATTCCATTTCAAATACAAATTGAGGAAAAAGTAAACCTTGATAGTGGCTTTTCCTCTTCCTTCATGATGAAGAAAAAGTGTTGGATAACAAGATTTAATTGATACTATTTGACATTATATTGGTAAAGTAATAAGTAGTAAAAACCTCATAAAAGCGCCCTGGAAGCAAACATGTCCAGCACAACAAGAATGCAAAGTGAATTTGTTAGAAGGCATAACATAACTACACGTGCCAAATTGAATCATATCATCAGTGTAAAATTCAATAACCCAAAAGACAAAGGAACCTTGTTTTCCAATGATATTTCCGACTTTAATCTGCACCGCAAGAGACAGTGAAGAAGCATCTATTTAAATTCCAATAAAAATAAATGAAAATGGTAAAAATTAAAGAGAAAATAGGTGATGCACTGACACCGTAAAGCAATAGTACACCATCATTCATTCGCAAACCACCATGTATGGTAAATTTATTGACTTCTACAATAATTATCTTAAAATTTGTACCAATAGTTATTTGTGATTGAATGACAGCGTAGTACATAACCATTAAACTCAAAGTTAAAAGATGCATACATACATTTGATTCCACAACATTGAGAGGCAGACCACCACGGGAGAGGTGAACAAGACGAAGAAAAAAGAAGAAGAATGTAAACAGTATGAAAGTCTGAAAAGAGACTTGGTGTGTAAAAATTAAAGAAATTCTGGTGTTAGCCATTGAACTAAATTATCCCCTTTTCAGCTTATGTAATACTAAGAATGCAATGAATAATTGTTTTATAAAACTTTACATAGCTTAAGATGGAATTCAGATTACTTCATTGTTGCAATTGTAGCATACGCTATAATAAGTGAACTTGTTACATGAACCAAAAGACAAAGGAACAATCATGAACCAATCAGAAAGTATATCTAAATTCTCAATCACGAAGAAAAAAAAAAGGATTGAGAAGAGAAATTGTTACATGAATATGGTTCGAAACGGGAATTGACAGAGCTGCGAGATGACGGAGAGAGATTGGGACTTACAGCGTTTTTTTCGTTTATATTTAGCCTCTGAAGGTCGAAACGACGTAGTTTCAAGGAATTAAATAAAAAGTGTAAATAAAAGAAGCACCAGCCTTTTTTTTATTTTACTTACATGCTGCTTAATTACTACCATTTTGGTTGTAATTTAGTTTTTTTGTCTTTAAAAGATTTAGTTTACTCTCTTAACTAATTTATTAGATTCGACTTGATCGTTTTATTTTTAAGATTCTTAGTGTTTATTGTTTAAAATTAATTCAATTTGGTTTTATTTTAAAAAAAAAGGATCCATTTTTTTAAAATGTTTAAGTTAACATAAGAATAAAGAGGTTAAATTCAACTTTTTTTTAAAAAAAAAAAACCTAATTGAACATTTCAAAAAATAAGGAGATCAAATTAAACTTAATAAATAAATAAAGAAATTAAATTGAATCTTTTAAAATAAAATATCTTACTTAAATCTAAAAAGTAAAAACCAAATTAGAAGACAATAACGTAATTGAAAATTATTTTAATTTTAAATAATTAATAAGGCCCAAATAGTTGCAGCCCACGCCAAGTGTCTTTTTTTTTTTTCTATAACAATCAAATCCTAAATATTTTTTTAGGGATCCTCATAATATTTAACATTTGTGTGAAATATTGATAAATTTAGTTGACCACTTTTTAGTGAAATCTCTCATTCTAATCCACAACAATAAAATTCAATATCTTACTTTAAAAAAATAAGATCATATTTCCATTTAGACTAATAAGGTGGTATATTCTCATATCTCTTTGAGAAAATAAATTTTTTATTAATTAGAATAATAGGTAGGATATAATTTTTTTAATTATTATTCTTATAAAATTAGACTTTCTTAAATAATTGGGGTATAAATTACAATAATTGTGAAGGACAAATGTTGAAAGGTAAAAAGAAAAATTTGGGGGCATGGCAATTCACAAAACTAATTAATAAATTTCTAACAAAAAAGTTACCATATAACATCTCACACCTAGTTTGACTTGGCATTTTGGAGAAGGGGTGTATTATTGAACTTGAACAATACTTATTTATTTATGTATGGTTTAGATGTTTGTTTAGAAATTTTATCATTTTATCAATTACATAATGAGCTATTTAACTATAAAATGTTTATATGTGTATGTGTTTCTTTATGTTTTAAGTAGTATAAAGTATTGAGTCATAAAATAAATTAAGACCCATCAACATTTTGATTTAAGTAAAAAAATGTTAAGATATAAAATTTGTGTCTTAACGTGCATTAGAGAGAATTAACAAAGAAAGTTTATGATTGTTGAGTCTCAACATTTATAAATATTTAATTCTTTGAGAATTTGATATGTTGTTGTATAGAGAATGAATGTTTTATTCTCTATACAATATGGAGAAGATGATGAAAGAAGAAGAAAAAGTTAAAATAATTTGGTTCGTAAAAGTTTATATGTCCACTTACACAAGATATGAAAGTGCAAAAATAGAAAGATAAGCAATTTGTTTTATCATATTAGTTGACAAGTTAGTAACATGTATTAAATGCTCCAATAAATATCTTCATCAATAGACAAAGACCAAAGCCATAGTTACAACAATTATCTTTTAAAGGAAAGCTATAAATAGTTGAAGCTTTTATAATATCAAGTTAGAGAAAAACCTACACACAAACAAATTTTCTAAGCAATTCAAATTCTTTGTAAATTCTTTAAGTTCGAAACTTCGCTCTCAAAATCATTTTTATATCCTTAGAGTTTTAGATTTGAGCTTAAACGTTTTATCTGTCTATAAGACAATAAAGTTTGTGTGCACCTAGACCATCCATACATGTGTGAGATTTGTTGAAGCTTGAAGAGGTTTTGTTTTGAAGAATACTTAGCTTATTTGCTTGAAAAGGCAAGTGTAAAATTACTTGGGGTTAAGCTAGAAGTGGCTTGGAAAATAATTCTTGTATCTTTTGAGTTAGCTAACACATTGATGGAATCTCAATAGTGAATTTGAACAAGTATAAAAACCTTGGGTTTTTATCCTTGCTTTATTTGAATTATGTTTTTGTCTTGCATGTTTGTGTAAAAGTTTTGATAAAACTATGTTTTCAAACTTATCATTTGCCTTTTATACGTGTTGCTCTTAGAAATACATCTCTTATGAGATGATATAAATGTTTTGTTAAGGTTTGTGAAAAAGTTTTAAGAAATACAATTCAACCCCCTTTTTTGTATTTTCATTTTTCGACAAAAGTTTATTTCTTTATTAGGCTTAAATATTTTTTTGTCTTTCAAATTTGAGTCACTTTTATTTTTGTCTCCCCAATATAAATTTAATTTTTTTAGTCCCTACAATTAAAAAAAATGTTGTTTTGCTACAATGTCACAATTTATGGTAGTTCTTTACCACAAAATTTTTGTTTTACAATTTAATTTTTAATTAAACACAACTTTTGCCAATTTAAAATTTTCAAAATCAAGTAAAGGAAAGCAAAATTAAAAACCTAAGTGCATACCACTCATCTCCATAATCAATCCCTACAATTAATTAATCTCCAGACATATCAAAATTAAAAATTCCAACCCTAGAACCTTCTTCATTGTAATGGTCACTTGAAGTGTTTTCTTCTTTCTTTTTCATGTCACATTTGTTTTCTATTTGTCACAATCTTAGTTATTACATTCTTGTTGACCATGTAATAAATAATGTTGAATTATCATATGTATAAAAAAAATATACAGATATAATAATACAACAATATTCATTAGATATTAAAAATGTCCATAATATGTCATTATTCAAGTATATTATTCATTATCATATTTTGTTAATTAGTGGACAAAAATGAAGGGAAAGAAAATAATCAATAAGAAAAACTAATTCCTAGGATAATAGACTCCTAAAGCATCAACAAGCATTAGAGGACAAATATCATTAGGGGACGCGTCCCAAGCATGTCAAGGTGAAGATGCATAAGCACCAAACTTCATCAACCAATCAGCATAATAATTAACTATTTATTACCATATTTAATAGTATTGAAAGTCTCTTTATTTTACCTATTTTTTAATATCAAAAGTGATAAAACAAGAAAACACTCCCAATACCATCAGATAGAGTCTCAATGACATTAAAATTTCTTGTAAAAATTTACCTTGAAGAACGCTGCACAAACCTAAACCCTAAATCATGAATAGTTCACCGAATTGCATCATCTAGTCAACTAAGTAGTTGTCAACCAAACTAGAGAAAAATACGTTAGATATTCAAACCCACTTGCATCAAATTTTTAATAATCATGTGCCCTGTATACACACATATGTCATTTTTAGTATCGATCTTGAGTCTTTCATTAAAGTTTGGTTCACAATTCAGAAAATAAACCAATTCACCATCTTAGTATAAAAAACAGTTATATATATATATATATATATATATATTAGCTCTGGTTAATTATTGTAATCACATTAGATTTTCATAAAAAATTAGGTTTACATCAAATGAACATACTTTTTAACATTTAAATTTCAAAACAACCAATATTTAATAAATATTCAAATAACTTTTTTTCTTATATGAACAGTAAAATGAAGGGAAAAACATCGAGAGAACTCAAATTTGAATGTATTAATTAAAACTAAGTATATGTATCATTACAATATACCATACAAAAACAGTCGCATAGATACGGTTACTTAATAAAACAATGTTATACATAAAGACTTTTTGTTTATTAATTACGTGAATGATAAGAATCTTGATGCTGGCGTTCCCATTACATGAGTGAAACAAGAATTTTATTTCTTAAAGAATCCTGAATACCTAAAAGAAAATAGCGTACCATTCACTTAAGACTAAAAATCATAATAATAATCTAAATGATAAACATGACCCAAATCATACATGGTAGCAACTGGCAACATGCATTAACAAAAGCCAAAACTTGAAACTGAATTATAACACTGTTTATGTACAATTTTTTTTCCTTTTATATGCATGCTATTTGGCTACAATAGAATCATAGCCATTTGTAAATAATAATATTCACCAAAAACTTAAATAAAATGTTTTAAAAGAACTAGCATCTATG
This sequence comes from Glycine max, assembly GCF_000004515.6. Classification (NCBI taxonomy): domain Eukaryota; kingdom Viridiplantae; phylum Streptophyta; class Magnoliopsida; order Fabales; family Fabaceae; genus Glycine; species Glycine max. Next base: position 49,907,240 of record NC_038242.2, read on the forward strand.
TAACTAAAAGATAAAACAAAAACCCTAACTAGGTAATAACATTCTCTCTATGAAAATTGGGTAGGTAGGGCTATTGAAAGGAGATCTAGAATCCTAAAGATTAAGTTATTATCTACTGCTTCCAAGAAGGGCAAGGGGGAGCACAAAGTGCAAAATTAAGTCCTTGCTCCAAATTTTTCTGCAATAAGGGGACGAACATCTTCCACATCAACCAGTTTCTCCAGAAAAGGCAGCAAAGACATCAGAGCAGAGTCAGTGGGGTCGTCATACCAACTTTTGATGGGAATCCCGTTGTTAACTTGAAACCTGAATACCTGAGTCATGAAAAACACGTTTTGAAGTTTCAAGTGATCATCATAAACCATTGAAAACAAAACAACCAAACATACAAAAAGAACTGTTTCTAGAACTGTTCCGTTTCTTGAACTGAATAGTTCTAGAAACGCTAGTAATACACTTTCTAATACACTTATTTGACTAAAATTTATTGAAAATCACAAAATTTTGTGAGTTTAACCTCACTAATGATTTTATAATTTAATTTATAATAAATTTTAACTAATAGTAAACATTGTTAGAGAAGTTGACTGTGTTGTTAACACTCTTCTTTGGGAAATAATCCCGATATAAACCCAAGAAAGTACTTTCCAAAAAAGGAAGATAATCTATTGGAGCTTCATGAATATTTAAAAGAAAATGAAAATTAATGATATCAATGAGGCTTCTTTTAAGAAATTCCAAAGTGCAGTACATTCTTTTGAACATGCTTTTTATTAATCGGTGAACTTTATGTGGATATCATTGAATAAAAATGGGACCACATTCTATTTAGTAGGATCAACATAAAATTCACCCAAATAATAAGATTGCATGCAAAATATTGTATTAAAAAGGGTGATGCTAATAAGCAAATTTAGTAGTATTCCTACAATACAGTACTTGATATAACACCATAAATATTGTTTCATGGAAGAAATAATGAACTGAAAACCTGTAACAAAAGACCAAGGAAATAATACCTCTGGAGTGTTGTCGATGATGCATACTTTTGCGAGGTCAATTCCAAGAACAGTCAAATCCTTGACGCAGCAGCGATCTTTCCAGGTGCATGATTCTCGGCACACTCGTCGAGAAAAAAACTTCTTATCAGGATCAAGAACATCTAGCAATGTTTCAGCATACATGCGTTTACTAGCTGTGAAAATGATGATTTCAAACATCTCCGATACTTTTGCCAAAAATTCTTGGAGGAAGGGCCTCTTCCGTACATATACAGTCCTCTCCCTGTCCGTGATCATCTTAAATGTGAAGTCAGCACCGTCACATTGCTCCATGGAAGAATGGATCAGTGTTTCTGTGGAGGAGTATATAACAAGGTTCAAAGTCAAAGAAATCATAAAAAAATTGTTCAGAAAACTAATTGGAACAATCACAAGGATTTCTCTTATTTATCCTATACTCAAATGTTGGATGACAAAATATATGCTACAAAGTAAACTGCAAGAAGTAACTTTGGAGTTGGTTCATCTTTATGACAGCTGTACTAATAAAATATATATAAAACATTGCCCCGTAGGAAAAAGCAATCTTTACATTTTTCTGGTAGTGAAGCACATTGTTCATGATATAATCCCAGAAAAGTTTCCCATTGAATAGGTCAGTATCCATACGAGTAAGCATAGATGAAAGAAAATTACCATCCAAATCAAGGGCAAGGGTAACCTTCTTCCTTTTGCTTGTTTCATCAATTAGTAATGCAGGCAATGAGTTAGCATCATCTGCTAAGTCTAAAACCCCCTTAATGAATGTCTCTTGATCCCAATAATCAACTCTGTCTGAAGAAATCTCACTGGAGCTGACAGTAAGTTCTTCAGTAAATGCAATGGCCTGATGGCACATGAGATGATTAACCCATGAAGAATCAAACATCTGTTGAAACCCTTCAGAGGATCCTCCAAAAGTAAAATCTGCTGCTCCTATTGTCTCCTCGAGAGTGGGATACTCCATATTTTCCTCAGTGCCATCGTTTGTAAAATTGATCCCAGGAAATAGAAGATCAGAAAGGTTATAACAGCTTTGACTGTTATCAAATGAACTTAGCTCATCAATAATGGGAAACCCAGTTTCATATGCAGAGGAGTCTAGGTCGCACATTTGGAAACTGCTGAAGAAATTGTCATCCACATCCAGCTGAGGTTCCCATGTGAATTGTTCACTAATAACTGGAATGAGATGAAGGGGAATTAATAATAATAGTTACAATTATAGTAGTATCAGAAAAGGATATGCTAGAATTATATTAATGCAGCCGTTTAACATTTGCATTGGTTAGGTTCTAAGTTCAATATAACTGCATAAAACTAGGTCACTGCATTTTGAAAGTTCACAAGTCCTAAATTCTTTAAGAACAATTACTAATCTCAGAAATTATTGGTGGGAGCCAAAAAAAATCTTTGCTTTGTCCTAATTATGGTGTTTTGGCTATTGGTTCTTTCCAGAGAGCTTGTTTGTTAGCAAAGGAAAGGATTGGATAGCCTTATCAGAATGATGTGTTTACCTTTGTCAATTTATATCTCAAATTTTGTATTGGTTATTTCCAAAGAGCTTATTATCTTTTGGTTTCACCAGGGCAATGCTTCATCCTCAACTTTTGTATTGTCCATTGGTTCTTTTATCTAGTATATTTATTATCTCAAAAAGAAAAAACAATATTTTAACTAGTATGATTTCAAATGGATACCTGTTTCAAATTGCTGACACTGGTCATAATTAGGCCCATTATAAGGAGAAATTGCTTCTGAATCTGAGGAAAGAAAAGATGACAAAGAATCCTGCCATAAACAAACCATCATATAAGTAATGTCAGCCAAAGAGAGTATTCATACTTTGAATTTTTTTCATATATATAAGGATATAAGAAGTAGCCAAACTACATTGCAAAGAACCAATATATTCATTGAATAGAAAACTCTTGAGGCTCACAAATCAATAAAAAATTTAGTGGTTTATAATCTCCAATTGGTACAATAGAATCATAGATTATATTTTTTTCATATATAAAAGGATATAAGAAGTAGCCAAACTACATTGCAAAGATCCAATATTCATTGAATAGAAAACTCTTGAGGCTCACAAATCAATAAAAAATTTAGTGGTTTATAATCACCAATTGGTACAATAGAATCATAGATTATATTTCCACAGTGGATAAAATAAGAAAATACTTCAATCTAGCTATCCCAACTGCAACTCCCAAACTAATATTTCAATTTTCAAAACAAAAGTGAAGGTGCAAAATATTTTTATGGCTTACACATAAACAATTGTAATTCAAGGATATGATTTAATATTTTGAGCAAAAGCAGTGTAATCGGATGCAACACTCAGACATAGTTAAACACGAGCAGTACACAATATCTTAGGTTACTAAGGATAGTATAATCCAGAAAGCTAGATATATAAGTAAATAAAAGACCATATCAAAACTTGCATATCGAAACTGAGTCTTACCCTTGCTACTACTGAATCTGTACATCCACTGAATGAAATCTCAGTCTGCCCCATTGAATCTGTACATCCATTGAATGAAATATCAGTCTGCCCCATGTCTCCTTTATTGTCAAGATCCATGGAATATTCTTCATTTTTGCAAAAATCTACACCAAACATGTTCAATTTAATAATGAGAGAAGTTGATTGCACCATATGTTCTAAATTGAATGCCAAAAGATTTCAAGGAAAAAACTGCATCAATGCTATAATAGTTTGTATTTAGTTATTTTTTGTCCTTTCAATCTGTTGAGGGTGTTAAGGCTTACCATTTTGAGATGTTAGGCTGGAGATAGCTAAACTTGCCATTTCATTAGTTGCTCTGACAGCAGTGGATTTAGATATTTTATTTGATTTCTGAGACACATGGGGATAGTTCCCATCTTTTTTGCAAGTTGTAATTGTCTTCGCCTTCATTTTAGCAGCTGGCACTGAATCTGGACTTCCGAAGCATAGTCTAAAATAGAATTCATGCAATTGAAATTTCTTATTTTCATTTAACTCAGAAACAAAAACAAAATGCAGGTCAAACAACATACGGATAAAATGAAATTCAAAATGGATCATAGGAGAATATACTAAATTGCATCAGCATTCATGCTTTTCTATATTAGCATACAGTAGTAAGTTAACTTCCAAAATCTATAAGTAATACACTTCTATAATCATAAAGAACTAATAGGTTTTTCCAACTATATGACTCACATGAAGGTTTTAAAGGCTTAATCTAGTATACAATGGCATGCACAGAAATTGTCCAAACACCCCACACCCCAATTCCCTAGTTAGCAGCTCAGTTAGCAAGAGCTAAGGATGTGCATTGAGAGCACTACTTCAATTCCTATGGATGCCCTCTTCATCCTAATTTACCCCCATCCCTCAATTCAATTAGGTCCACCCAGTGTCCAGAAAAAAATTTACAAGCTCACAAGTTTCCCATGGGAAATTTGGACTTCAGGAAAAAATTTAAAAACTAAAACAGATGTATAATAAGAGGAAAAAATATTGCTATTGTTAAGAAATAGGCCTATGTTAAGAAGAAGAAAGTACAATAAGGGATGTCTTTATTATTATTAATTTTTTTTTTTTTAAAAGAAATTATTAAAGAGAAAAGACTTTTAAAACTAAAAAGAATCAAAATAAATCACTTAAATTAAAACACATTGTCACTACAGCTCTCTTTGGCAAAATTAGCAGATAACATATAGCTGTCAGTGAACGGGCTCATAACAGATAAAAAAAATATGCTAATATCTTTTATATATAAATTATATTTATACATACATTTAATATTTATCGTAGCTACAATTAATAAATATATTAAATGTATAGCTTGCTAACATATTATTTCTAAAACATATGGATGTATACCAGATTATACTCGTTTTTTAGAAGGAATACTTTAACACCTATAGTACTCTTTCTGAAAAGAAAGGAATTGAGTGTAGGTCAGCAAATCCTTGTGGGATTATACTCGTTTGTTTCTAGAAGGAGTACTTCAGCAGTTAAAGTGCAACAACTTACTATCGTACTCCTAAAAAAAGAAAAAGAATGTGAGAGAGTATGTTGGCGAATCCCAAAATTTAAATATTTAATTCACTTTAAATTAAATGACAACCCAAAAAAATTAAATGCACTTTTAAATAATCATTTAACGAAAACTCATCTTTTTATATAAATTTAATGAAAATTCATCAGGAAAATGAAAATACAACCAAGAAATACACACATACATACAAGTGCCAGCAGTAACAGTGGTAAACCAAACCCAGGAACAAGCACCCACAGTAAAACAAAAACAATCTCAAATTCGTTAAGAAACTGAAATCGTGTAACGAAGAAAATCCCCAAAGAATGGCCACAATGATGAAGGTGGTGGTCACGAACAAAACCCAATAGAAAAAAAAATCACGCGAGATTGCGTTTATTTTATTTTGTTCTCTGTTTTCCACTTGAACAAGGCACATCACACAACCCACCCCAATTTGACACATCAAGAAAAGAAAGAAACAATTGAATAATTGAATCTGTTTCATTAACGGTTTTTTGGATTCAACCCAGGACAAGTCTTCCAAATACCTTAAACCCAAAGGAAAATTAATTCAAAAAACAAAACAGAAAGACAAAAAACCTTAATTTTTGCATTTAGGATAAGCTGAATCACAAGCCACAACAACGACATCGACCACGATGAAAGAAGAACCCAATTCGCATAACAAAATCAAAACCAATCACATCCAGAGAAAAAGAGAGACTTTAATTTTCTCTTTTTCGATAATTTTAAACAAAACAAAATACAAGAACGGAGTATTGTAAGCGATGGAGTGGAAGAACCCAATTCACAAAACAAAATAAAAACAAAACAACTGGAACCTCATTAAAAAAAACAACAACCCAGAAAGATATAAACCTTAATCTCAAATCAGAAGAACCCAATTCACATGAAAAATAAAAAAAACAAAGCAGCTAGAACCGCATTAGGCAAACCCACAATTCAAACAACTTCAACCAGAAAAAGAAAATAGTAAAAAAAATAAAATAAAAAATGAAAACGCACCTATGATTTTCTCTCTCACCTTTCCCTCTCTCTTTCTCTCTCTTCTCTCTTACTTTCTCTTTCTAGCACACAGAGAAGTGAGTCAGAGAAACGAAAAGGGGTCAACGGGGGGATATCGTTGTTTGTGTGAGAGAATCTGCTTATATATTCGAGTTTGAAAAACAAAAAGGAGGATCACAGTGGACGGCCACGATTGGATGTGGCTTTGAGGATCTGACGGTGGAAAGGCTGACACGTGGGGTATCGAAAGCACACAGCTCTGAAACTCATGCTGGAGCTCGAATGGCGGCGCCAAGTGGATGGGCCTTACACTTGCTAGGCCCAATACACATTGCTTCAAGCCTTTAAATATTTTCCTTTTCTAACGGTGCTTTAAGAATTGAGAAACTACGTAGACACAAATTTTTACAACTAATAAAATAAAATAAATTCAAAAAATCAGAATATCAAATAAAATTCAATTTTATAATCTTTCTATTTTATTTTATAATCTTCTTTTTTATTTTTATTTTTTGCTAAATTGCATTCAAATTAAAATATATAAAGGATTATAATTCGAATTTAGAAAATATAATTTAAATTTCAAAATAATATATTTTTTGGTGGTGTAAAATTTGAGTATTTTATTTAAAATAATAACTTTATTAATGTAAATAAAACAAGTTGTTTTTAAACAATCGTAAGACTTTGTTGCCGTTGAATTTATAGTTTTAATTTTTAGTATAAAATTTTAATTAGGATTGATAAATATTACTGCAATATTAATATTCATTTGTATTTATAAAAGAAAGACATATTCAGTTTATACAATATATCAAAAATTTAAAATTAAAATCAAACTATAGTTATAATTAATAATTTTAAAAAAGAAAAATTATAAATGAAAGGTTAAAATTAAGAAAAAAATCCTCAGTATGAAATCGTATTCTATCTAAGGTGTAGCGTGTTTTATCTTTTGACTTTTTGTTTATAATTTTTCCTTTTAAATATTATTAATTAATTATAATTATAAATAGAAAATTTTCCGCTTCACTTTTTCAAACATGCTGTTACAGATATTTTTTATCCATTTTTGCATCTTATGTACTTCATAAAATCAAATTTCTATGAATTTTTTTTGGACATAATTTCAACATTAATCCGTTTCCATGAATATTATATATTAACAAAAATTACTTTAAAGAAAGCTTTATTTCAATATATTGTCATTATAATTAATTTATTTAAATTAGGTGTTTAATTGTTTCTATAATTTAAATTATGTATTATTTTATAATGTTATATCTGTGTACGTGATTAAACTTTCTCCTGTCATAAGAAATAAAACATTACTAATATAATTTATAAAATATTTTTGGCATATTTTTATATTGGAAAATTTTATTATGAAGAACAAAATTTTGTAGGTTTTATTTTTTTATTTAAGAAATTTCGCTTATAATCTATATCTTTGATTCAGCAAAAAATCAGAAACAAGATTAGAGAAAAAATATCAAATTTAATTTTACTTGATATTCTGATTTTTTATTTATTTTATTTTATTAATTGAATGATGTATTAAATTTGTGTCTACCTAAGAATTTTTGTTCCGTGTGACTTAATTATACATATGTTTTCTTGATAATTCAATTAGGTCCTTTTAAAAAAGAATCAAATTCTCTTATTTAAATTACTAGTGTATGTCATATACTTTTTTGCCAGCTCCATTAGTTTGGTATGAAAGTTACACATGTGATCCACCCGCATGAACATTTATAGACTATCATTGTGGAGCCGCCACAAGCTCGAGGTTGATGGTGGCTTGTGTACTGCGATGATATTTGGATAAGGATATAAGTGATTATGGGTCATTTATAAATTTAAAAATTTAAATTGAATAATTTTTGTTTTTCTGTCAAATTTAAGCTAAATCAATCAAACTCGTTAAGTTTTTGGTTAGACATAGATTTTAATATCTGAATTTATTGACCTGTTGACTCGTTAATTCATATTAAATTATTATTATTACATGTAATATATAAATATATTTTTAAAAAATAAAAATAAAATAATATTAACTATTAATTACATAGATTTATCAACTTAAATTGAGTAAGCATCAATACATCCTTAATTTTAAGATCAAAGCGATAAAAGTTTTATTGATTGAAGCTACTTTAGATAGACTTCTAAAAATATTTCAGATTTATTTACAAAGAGTAAACCTCATAATATCTCATTGATTTTGATAGAAAAAAATGTTTGAAATTCATCCTCACATGCTTATTGAAACTTCTTATCTCGAATATGATATGTTTAATTTTTCATCTCCCATGTATAGATAGATAGAAGTCATTGTGGAATGGAGTGCATTTTGACAACATCACAAACTTTTCTTTTTAATAAAATACATAAAAAGAAACAATTGTGTTTGATTCAAAATAGCTTATAAAAAAATAGAAGAGACAAAATTAAATGTTTTATCTGTTTACCCAATCTAATTCAAACCGTTTATAAATGGATTATATTTAATTTTTTTCTTGAAAAATCAACTCAAACCAAATCGTTTAAATTTAATTGAATTGGTTTAGAGATTTAATCAAATTCAATCCAATTCAATCAACTTACACCCGTATGTTTGGATTTGATTTAAGATAAGTGTTTATTTCATATTTATTATTAAAAAATTATATTAAAATCAAAAATATATTTTTAACTATTTATAATTAAAAAATGAAATTCAAATTAGAGATAAAAAAATAATTCCTTAAAAAATACTCTAATTTAATGAGTATTTATACAAGAAAAGGTTATGTACGAATAGTATAAAAAAATTTATATAATCATCCAATTATAATATATTATATATAATAAATTTGTTAATTTTTAAAATAATTTAATCAATAATTTTTATAATTTATTAAAAATAATTTTATATTATCAGGTGCATTATCCTTTAAATTCTTTGTTTTAAAAAAGTTCATACGATGTCGTTGTCAGCCTCTGCACTTTCTTATAACATCACTTTTGAAGGAAAGTGACGTGATAATTTGTAAGAATATGATTCGTTGTCGGTGTAAAGTACTTATACACATACGGTGTATAAACATTTTTCTGTTTAAAAAATTAAAACGCGTATAAGTTTTCTTTTTATGCAGTACGTATATAAGCTGAATAGTCTAATGTTATATTTTTACATTCACTTATAAAGCATATCATAACGTTATAAATAATATTTTCATGTATATTGTTTGAATAAGGAATTTTAGTTTTTGAAAACTTAGTGATTATATTAAAATATTTAAAACATCAAGGCGTGTTTGGTAGAAATTAAGAATAAGATAAGATTACTATTTAATATTTGTTGTGACTTCTGATGGGAATGCAGTTTGTGGTGGTGTTCTTCGAGACCATTAGGCGTAGTAGTTTTGGCAAGTGGTCTATTTCTCAAGCTGAGTTATGGGCCAATTAACTGTATGCTCTATAAAATTAATGGGTGTTACTAGGTGCACCTAACGCTTAACGTGAAAAGGTAAAATATCCCTGTGTATTTTTAAAAATATATTTTTGCACCTAGTTTATTCAGGTTGATCCGCATATGCAATGAGTTGATCCACATAGGTTTTAGTTGATCTACAGTTGATATAGATGATCTGCAAGCTTCTTACGGATCAAGTTGATCCGCAAGTAGATTTTTAAGACTTATGGATCAAGTTGATCCGTAAGTCTTGTACGATCAAGTTGATTCGTAAGTTGATTTTTAAGACTTATGGATCAACTTGATTCGTAAAGGGAGAAAGAAGGTAGAGTAATTTTGCCATTTTTAAAGAATGTTGGGTGCACCAGCAATGATGTTGGGATCACCTATTAACACTCAAAATTAAAATATTGAATCTGATTCATGAGCCAGCTTAGTGAAGAGGGTTCACAATGTTAAGTGTTGAGTCTAATTCCAATTAAGCAAGCAATTCGATTCATTAATTGAAGAAGGTTGCCCCCAAAATCATTATTGTTATCAGTTGGTGAAGCTGATAAAAGATTACATAGTTGGGGGAGGAGCTCTCTCTTGGGCTTATGTTAGTAGAGAAGCCAATCAAGTTGATAGAGATGAGAATACTTTTTATGTCATTCCTTAGTCTTTTAGCTCTTTTGTTCAAGCTTATGTAACTTCTATTTCTTTTCTGAAAAGTTTTTAATAAAGCTTAATAGGGGCATTTTGCCGCTCCCATTCAAAAAAAATACTGATAATTTTTTTTTAAAAAAAAAGTTACTGAAATTCAAGTTAGAAGTAAAGATAAAAATAGTATAATCAAAGAAATAAGTTGTTAATGATATCATCTATACAAATAAAGATTAAAAGAATGACTTTAGATGATTAATGGAAAAAATTGAGATAAATGTTAAATCAAAATAAATTTAAAATTAAAATTAAGAAATATATTTGAAAGGAATAAAAAATAAAATTAAATACTCAATATTTAGGAATAATGTAAGACGCATGACTGAATAAGAATGAGAACTTCTAGAATTCAGGCTTAGGGCTTAATTCCACCCGAAAAAATTAGCTTGTGGAATAAGGATTGTTCATGATTTATAAGTTATATTTATGTTACATTTCTAGTCAGTGAGACATTTTGACCTGATAGAATTTAGGATAGATTTTTATAAAGTTAGCTTGCAAGATGAGGACGATTCAAACTTTATTTATCTAAAACATATTTATAGACGTTAAAAAAATTTAATTTAATTGGTTAAACATGATATTTGAATTATTATAAATCCCCTAACATTTGATTTCCACCAAAAGTCAAAGTTTTAGTATATTTTTAGATAATATTGGACTTCAACCCACTAAGAGTCCAAGTTGTAGTGGTTCCATTCTACAACATTTCACTTAGCTTTTCCAAACAACACTTCAGTATAGATAGCTCTTTCTAAGACACTTGCAAGATTGGAATTAAGGCGATATTCCCACTAAAGTAATTCTTAAAAGTTAAAAGTACTTCTTTAAAGAAAGGCATTTAAAAACATTATTATTTAGCAATAGCTTTTTAAAACATTCTTATTTAAAATGAGGATTCAATATTATAATGAGAGAGAGATTTTCTAATATATTTTCTTAACTTATAATTGCCTGATCTTTTTATATTTTAATTTAGGAAAAAAGAGACACTATGTGTCTTTCTCTATGTTTTAAATAAATAAATAAGGTAATATAAGTTAAATAATAATATGTATTTTGTTAGACGTAAGTTGATTGAAAGGAGCAGCTATAAGGATAAAAAAATGATTTAAAAAGGAAGTTATAAGGATAACATGAGATCAGAAATGTATATACCAAAGCTTCATATTCCTTTTATATATATAATATAGGTATAGATGAAAAATATTTTTAATATTTCTTCTTGAATTTTATATATTACTTTATTTTCTGAATTGTAAAGATTACAAAAAAAAAAAACTAAAAGATTAAAGACATAATTAATATTGAATATTTTACAATAAATCTTAATATATATATATATATATATATATATATATATATATATATATATATATATATATATATATTTGAGAAATACTAATATTCATTGTGCATTAGCATTCAAAACCAAAAAAAGTTGAACCAAAAACCCATTAATTCTTTTATTACTCAATTTATTTTAAGGATATTATCAGACTTCATTATTTTAAATTGGTCTTCCATTATCATTAATAGGAAGAAACATAAAATCAGCATTCAAATATGCTAAAGACGGGTTGTGAAATCAGCTCAATTCTTGGAGGGGAAGAGCTATATCAGGACAGGCTGTGGCACAAGCTGTTCCTACATACACTAACTCCTCATTCCTTGTGTGATGAATTCATTCTAGTGGTAAGCGAAACAGCATGGTTATCATGGGATCACAGCCTAAAGTTGATGGAGGAATGGGATTCAGAGACATGTATGGCTTTAATCTCGCATTAGAATAGAATATTTTTAATCTACCAAATTACTTTTCCCTCGCTTGATGCAAAATGCATCATTTCTAGATTATAATGCAATCATCAGCTAACATTATTTTTTAAAATTATCCTTGTATCAGAAAAATAACTGAAGTCTACAAATCGTATCTCTAGTACAACATCAAAGTCAACACGATACATCCCTCGGCTCAAATTTCACCATATTGAAAGGGAAAAAAAAAGAGATTCTCAAAACAAATTCACAAAATAAATGAAGCCTAACCCCATTAAGGCTAGACTGCAGCTCTCGTCAAGAAAGCGTAATAGGAGGCATGCCACCCAAACCAATCTCATTGAAATTAGTGGAATTCACACCTACAAGCTCCTATAGTCTATCACAGTGACTTCGTCTTCTGGGGCATCTAGATCTTCATAACTGCACCACCATTAACAAAATTAGTAAATGTTTCATATTTTTCAAATGCTACTAGTTATTTTGTTACATGGAAAATCCTTCAGAACTTCAATAAAATTTCCAGGGAATAAAAGCAAAGGAAAAAATAAAAGGAACTTATTTGAATATATAAGGGAAGAATAAGTTGAGTACTGAATATAGTGAAGCAGTCTTGGACCAGGTAAAGAGGGCATAGAAAGTTGAAAGTTAGGATGCAGATTGAAGTCTAAAGATCATACATGAACATGGAAGAGATAGTATTACGATTTAGGATCCAGCAAGGGAAAATCTGAACAAAGGTCCTACAGAATGATTACCTTCGCATCCGTCGAGGATCAGGTCTAAAGGATGGAGGAACAGCAATTATAGGTGCTGGTCCACCCATATGAGGACCAGATCGCATCTTCCTTCCCGAGGCATCGAATGATGTAGGTCCTCCTTGCTCCCTGAACATCTGCATTGCAACTTCTGGTGGAGCAGGGACAAAGGGTCCCAAAGGCCTGTAGGGATGCAAATTATATAAGCACCAACCAAAACTCAATTAAAGAAACAAGGTGGATCAGATTTGGTAGATGGAGAAGAATGGAAAGGGAAACTAACCCAGCACCAGGTACAGGCATCAAAACTGGTGGAGGGGGCATATCTGAGGTAAATGCAGGTACACCAGGCCCTCCATATGCATCATACATTGCTTCATCATGGTTTCCCATCTGCCTTTCATGGGATGGGGAACCATCAGGCCTATCTCCATTCATTCTGTCACTTCTGTCCTGGTCTCGCCGGTTACCACGGTCATCCTTCAATCGGCCCTCTAAACCTCCTAATCTTCGCTTTAGAGGTCTATCCTTCTACAGACAGAACAAAAAAGGACTGAGCATTTGAAAATCAAACTATACCGACATTGTGCAGAAATACATTGCTATGCTAAGGCCATAATACATCAGGCTACTTGCCCCATAGACAGAGCAGCACACATTCAAAGGGAAATGCAAAATACTTGACTGATTCCACAAGCAGTACAGACCCCATCTGCAATGTTACTGAAATGCCACGATTCAGATAAACAACTACTAAAACCTGGACCAAAATGTTTCCAAAATATGCATGATGCAATAATAAAGATCGTTCTATCAAGTCATGAATCATTATTAGTAATATTTTCCTTCTAGGTATATAAGTGCATGGTAAATAAAATAACTAGTCTACCTGAGGTTGCTGCATGACAGGCATTCCACCAGGAGCATCAGGATCACTGCAATGATAGTAAGGGCACTGTAAGTGATATGGGCACCCACACCAGCAATACTAACCACTAAATAAAAGAAGCTTTAATTGATACTTACTTCATGTAATTTTGAAAATAAAGATCCTCGCGCATTTTGGATGTTAGTTCCATCACAATCTCAGGGTGTTTTAGCTTCAAATGTTTGTGCACAAATTCAGCTGCATGAAAAAGCTTTGTGCAGCCCTTAGCTCCACAACCATACTTCCACCCATATTTCTCATCCCTAATTTTCCTAACATGTGGATCCAACACATCAGTTGCTGCAGCATCTATCTTCTCCTTGGCAGTCATCACTTCCAATGGATCCTGGCCATTCAACCTTCCGTGCCAAAATGAATCAAGTTTCTTCTCCCAGTCAGAACCAGATTTACTTGTTTCTTCATGCCCTGCTCCTTCTGGCCTCACATGCCTAAAACCCTTGGCCTCATTAGTCTCAACCATACCATAATAATCAACACCATGTATCCGCCAAAGATACGTAATAAGTGTGTCAAGTAGCTCAACACCCTCTAAGCCCTTAACAGATGTTAAGCCACGGATAATTACTATGGGGCCCACAGATCCACTGTGAGCCTTATCATCATTTTTATTATGGTCACTGGTGCATAAAATATTATCTTCAATACCCTTTTCCCTGTCAAGCTTACGAACAACAGCCTGAGCCTGTTGAATATCTGCTTGTATCCGTCTAGGTTCAGAACTGATAGGGTGAGCTTTTGGAGCAGCTGAGAAATCATTATCTTTATTAGGTCCCCTAACATGTCTTCTTCGTTTACCATCTGTTTCTTCCTCAGAATTAGGTTCACTGGCTTGCCCTGATTTACCGGATGAAGTGGAGTTCAAACCAGGATTTCTGCATTGATTGAAAATTCACATGATACAAAAAATATTGACAGCATAAGGAAGAAGAGCAGGCAAATGCACAGACAGCGTGAAGGAGCAAGAACATACAGGTCTAATGTTCCACTTTGCAAATCAAGCAAAAAATCCTTTGCAAGCCGTCGAGCATTTTCATTCCTCCTAAAAGATGATGTGCAGAGAGGATCAATTACAATTATATATTTTAATCAAAACATTAATTTACCATCCTATCTAACAACCACCCAAGTAAAAATACTGGTATATGATCCATCAACATAAAGAGGACACTCTACTCGGTTTTTCATTAGACTGCAAGATCTGAAAAACTCACCTTTCAATTACTGTTAGTAAATTTGTTGGGTGATATTTATCTTTTAACCTACATCAAAAAATAAATCAAATAAAGGAAGGATCACAAGATTGCACGTACTTGAAACAAGACAATAACTCAAGAATCAAATAAATTTTGGCAGTGGAAAAAGAAAATCAATACCACTCCTCATCCTTGTGAGCATTAAAATAAGCCCGCTTTTGTGTAGAAATATACTCTGATTTGTACTCTTGATACCTAGAAAAATAAATTAAGCATATCATTAGTATCCAATAAGTTATTCTGAATTTAGAGCTTAGGCACAATGAAAAGGATACTGTTTTCCAACATTTACCTACGCTCAGCTTCAGCTGGCAGCACATCATCTTCAAGCTCCTGAATGAATTGTTTATAGGACATCAACCCCTCTCTGAAATAATTCACAAGTATCTGAAATGTTAACAGACTTCCGCCAAAAAATATGTTGTCAAATAGAGAAAATAAAGGCAATACATGAATCAGCAACAACATTATCAACATTTTAAAGAGAAACTTCCATAACTACCCTTCAGGAGAATATAAAGGAAGAATGAAAATATATAATAAATTTATACATGATTTTTTTTCTATTTACTAATAACACTCAAGTGAAAGATACACTTGGGTATAGATTCTATAGAAATTTTACAAAATTTGAAGCAAGCAGTAACAAGCACAAAATACAACTTCTGATAAGGTTGGGAACAAAAGCATAGTAGGAAAGACAAAATAATGAGCCGGTGTTCCAAAAGCTCTTCAGTAGTGGTCAGTAAATGCGTTGCAACGAGACATAGGATAACATAATCTCAAACTTTACCATTGAATTAAAAGTTCTTATACTCATATCTACAAAATATAATATTTATCTAAAATTATTTAATGATCAATTGAAATATACATCAAAATACATTAAAGTTGACGTAATATATAATTTTAAAACATTTAAAACTAATTTTTTTTTATTATAGTAGTTATTCAATTTTGACAAAAAAATGACACGATTAAGCTAATATATAGTTATTCTCAACAGTTGGAAAAATAAAAATACATTCTATATAAAGTTATTGATGGTGCAAGTGTTGATGTAATTTGTAGTGGTATAATTTGATCTATCCATCTATCTATATGTGTGTGTGATGAAAACTTCAGAGAATATAATCAATGAAGGCATTTAGTTTTCTTATCATGGTTTGGCAACTTTCTTTGACATTTTCACTCACTGAATTTCTTTTAATCAGTATCTCAAGACTGATTGTCTTTCATAATGAAAATTGAAACAACAGTCCTGAAGAAACCAATCTTCATCAAAGTACATGAATAGTGTGATAAAGCCCCAACCATCAAAGAACACTCAGGGCCTGTTTGAAAGAGGTGGAAAAGGAAGAAAAGGGAGGGAAAGTGTACTACTTAGTGTAAGCTTTCCCCACTTTACCACTTCTCCCAAGGAGACCCTTAGTGTTCTGAGACAACTATTGTCTCTGTTACTTTCCAGAAATTTACTTGCCACCATGATAGAATACCTTCTTTCTAAACTTTCCATTGGAATAAGGTATCTTCTATTTGAATGTAATCTACTTGCAGGTGATTTTAAACCAGTACTTCAGTCTTTGCAGAGTGCATTTGAATCTGTATTTCAAATGCCTATTTATGGCGAAAGGACAACTGAGGTGCACATAGTGCACATCCTTTTCACACATCAAATTCCTCTAATAATCACATCTCCCAAATTGCTCAACAAATAGTAGCAGAGATCCAGTGCTGTCTTGGCTTTATAAAATCAATGTAGCAAGATGTATCTTCAATTGAAGCTTCCCACTCAGGGTATAAAGTAAACATTTCATCTCAGGTGATATAAAAAATTCTCAACAGCTGAACAGCATAAACCTATAAACCTCATGATTCAATCCTGCAATGTTATAAGAATATATTGGCTCCTTAGCCATATTTCCTTTCTCGAATACCATTCCATTGACAGAAATTCTTGTAGATGTTGCACAAGAAATAGATGAAACAAGGCAGGTATGTTTACTCATACATGGTTCAAAAAGAAAAAAAAAAGAAGTAAAAACTGACCTTTGTGCACCTCCACTTGACAAATCTGCATAACCACGACTATTATCCACATCTGCAAAATGAACCCACAACATAGGAACATATTAACAGTAAGCTGACCTGCTTTATGTAGCTGCTAATGTTTGACAATAGCACAAAAAGAAAACTGAATAAATTAATGTTTGATATTTATATTTGTTGTAATGGAAAAAGTATTATAGACTTTAAAATGTCATCTACACTGATGATGTTGATTCAATAGCACACCTAATGAATAGTCTCCAAAACAACTGTCACATTGTCTGCACTAAGCTTAATGCTCTCAATTTAACTCCCATCACAAGCAATAATAAGCAATGCAAAAACTATGAAATTAAAAAGTGTGAAAAGAAAATTATTTTATTATGTGTAGCTATATTTCAGTACGCAAAGTGGGATGTCATGAGTTTAACTTAGCTCAATTAGAGAATAAAACTGGAATTAAATAAATTTCATTTACACTATGTAAGAAAAACCCACAGTGATTAACAATTATTAACATACCAGAAATCCCATTATGATATCCCCCAGCAGATCGATGTACAAGCCTGCCATAAGATTTCTCATCTGCATAACCAGTCCTTCCACCCGCTCCCCGTTCATAGCCACCAGAATAATCATAACCAAATCTGCTTTAATCATAATGAAGTATATTATTTAAAAAAATCATCAGCATAATGTGTGATACATATCCTAGGGTGATGAGGATGTAAAGCAGCAAGGTTCAAATGTGAGAGAAGAAAATCCTTCTGATGAATTTCCTATAAACCATAAACCATTATTTAATCACATGATAGCATGAATATAACATCACATCACTCAGTCAATATATAACCATTCATCTTTCAGTAGTCATGCTACAATCAGTGGAATTTGTAAGAAATCAGAAAATAAATAAGTTTGAAAGAACACAGTTACATAAATATATGAGGTTGAATAAAACTGTATTAAGAGATACAATTTTGTCTTCACAACTTCTATGACATATTTTGAAGCATTCACAATCACAAAAAGTAAAAAGAAAACAGAAACCATTAAAATAAAATTTGAATAAATCCAGTATTCTAGCAAGGCTTTTTTTTTGTCCAAATACATGATTGGTATAAAATTTATAATTAAAACAGCATAGTTAAAAATGATTTAATTTGGCTGAAAGTTGAAACTGAATGCCAACATCAAAGGATTACAATTTTCTTGAATAAGGTCATAATTCAATAACTGTATGACAGAGACGTCAGTTTAGAAAAGAAATAGAGTGGGATTGATAACAAAAAGAAAAACTGAAAGGAATAACAAAACAGAAAAACCCCTAACATCAAGCCATGGGAAAAGAAAAAGCAACAACAATAAAACATAAGAATTAATGCAAGCAATATTTTTCCACCTCGACCCTAACAAATAAAGAGCAAATTTACTGATCGCCATATCTCTAAACCATTGACAACAAGATCTGATTCTTCTTTTCATAACAATCCAAATATAAACAAATTATGCGTTGTAGAAAATAAATTCCTAGCAAGGTTTCCAAAATCCATGATGTCAGAACTTTCAAACATCCATCAAGACTTCAAAATCCTCATTTTTTTTATTTAACTGGATAAACAGAGATTTTGATGAAAGATATCCATAACACCAAAAGAAGCGGGGGGGAGAGACTGCAGGCAGAAAAAACCCAAGAAAACAGGAATTAAATGAAACAAAGCTGCTTAATCTCAATCTCTCAACAAGTTCCCCTTGTGCCCTAGGCCCAGGCCCATTAAACATCAAACATCCAATCCAACCCCAAAATCCAGTGTTCCGCCAAAGGAACCTGAAGCCCCCAAAGAAAATCAGATAGTTCACTTCCCATCCTACAAAATGCAATTGAAGAAAAACCAGATACACTCCCCAGCCATGACAATTTACACTTTTTCAGCAACGTAACCAAAACAACCAACAACCAACTCAACCTACAATTCCACCACAAAACAGAACACAACATTTCAACTCAAAATCCTAAATTAAATTGAACTACACTAGCATACATAACATAATTCCAAATACTACAAACACAAATTCCACTCCATATACTTCAATCGTACATAACAAATCATCAAAACCAGGACAAAAGCTCGAATCACACCTATCATCGGGTCCATACCCCCCGCCGCGGGGGCTTCCTCTCCGGGATCGCTTGTACGGCGGAGGCGACCGGCGCGAAGGTGGTGGAGGAGAGTATCGTCGGTCACGGTAGCCGGGGCTAGGGCTGCGGCGGCGCTTGAAGTCCCTGTCGCGGTCGTAGTAATCCCGGCTGCGGTTAGGGTGGCGGTCAAAGTCGCGGTCGTCCCTGCGGTCCCGGCGGCGCGGCGGAGGAGGGAGAGGCGGCGGAGGGAGATCGTCGGCGGGGGCGGAGGAAGAGGCGGGTGGCGGAGGAGGAGGTGGAGGAGGAGCGGAAGAGGAGGGAGATTGGTCGAGGGATTCAGGAGGCATGTTGTTGATCACTTCGGCCATGGAAGAGAGAAGAAGAGGGATCGATCGAAAAAGGAGAAAAATCGGGAAATAGAAGTGAAAGAGAGTAAAACCCTAAATCCCAATTCAATTGGGAATGGTTTTAGGTTTGGGTTTGTGTTTTGTCGAGTGTGGTGTGAGTTTTAACTTTTTTTACTTATTTGGGAGAATAAATTGGCACTTCACAGATAAATCAAAATCGGATAACGTTTTCCAGACATGGTTTGGGTTACGTGACCAACAAATTTACCGTCATGTAATTTTTTTTTAATCAACTGATGTAAAATAATTTAATTTAACCGAATATCTTAAATTCGAATCTCATATGTATACAATTACATTAAATATTTAAAATAATTAACGAAATATACATAAAAAAACATGAAAAATAAGTTAACTTACTTAAAGAATTTAAGTTTAGTTTCATCCGAACTAGGTAATTTATTGATATTATAATTTAATTTTAATTCAATTTTATCGTAAAAGATGATAGTGAAAAGGAAAGATGTCAAAGACATGACTTTTCTACTCACTTTATGCAAAAATGATCCGTTTATTTTAGGTTTTAAGAAAGTTATTTTCTTATGAAATCAAATCTAAGAAAATTAATGTACTTGAACATGAGACAATTTTAATTTTTAAAGTGCACTGCGAATAATTATTTTGTTTAATTGATTAAATAAAATTACTTTTGAAATGTAAATAAAATATAATTTATAAAACCCACAGTTAAAATAAACTTTTCTACCAAAAAGGTTTAAATTTTCATCAATCCCAAAATCAAGTCAATCTGTTCAGTGCGTTTGGATACAGTAAAAAAACGCAATGACACCCCTAAAAC
Organism: Glycine max; assembly: GCF_000004515.6. Taxonomy (NCBI): domain Eukaryota; kingdom Viridiplantae; phylum Streptophyta; class Magnoliopsida; order Fabales; family Fabaceae; genus Glycine; species Glycine max. The sequence goes on from NC_038242.2 coordinate 49,927,639, forward strand.
CACCTAAATTTTTTTACTATCCCACAACAAATGAGTTGTTTCATATTCACCGTGAAAATGAACACAATTTTCCCTCACCTCCCTGCCATACTAAGCATGCTAAAAATAAATTTCATTCACTGTGAATCTAAAACACCATGTGTGCCGTACAAAATTGATTTACACAGTGACCACAGCTTATTAACTTAATAGGCTTAAGTTATAGGTCAATTTTTTTTTATCTTGTACTTTGTTTGGTGGACAAAACACAACACAAGTAAAATAATATTAAATTTACTATAATACCCTCTTCCATATTAATTATTTTTATATAATTCATATAATTATGTATTATCAAATAATATATATCATAAATATATAATAATATAATATAAATATAAAAATATTATTTTAATTAATTTAATTATAATACCCATAAAAAACTTCATAACCATTCACCATTCAAATGGCATCTTCTTCCTTGGGGTAGCAGAGCAACGAGGATGGAATATGAGAAGACCAACGAAGTTAAATAGTGGCACAAAACTACTAGTTATTGTTTAGTATTTGGAACAAAAAGTTATCCCACGGTTTAACTAGTAACAAAAAATTAAGCTTTGGTGCTGTCCATCAGAATTCTTATTGTGTTGTCACATGATCACTTTCAAATCAAACCTGAAACAATTACATTTGTGTTGTCATGTATCATATTTTTTAGCAAATAACTGTTGACGGATCCTTAAAATAATTGGCTCAATCAAGACTTCAACTACCAAAACTGCTTTTTAATAAGAAATGTTGAATTTCTTTTACCATTTTAATTAAAATTGTTGACGACTGGACAAAATTCATGAACTTCATTTTAGGGTGTCTATATACATTCCACGGGTTGCAGACCCATAAAAATATTTGTTAGCACTGGGTGTCTGAACCTATCCATTCACAGGCAAATGATTATATGATCTGAATATGAATTGAAGTCAATAATGTTTTAGTAAATATGCTGGAAAAGAATCACTCTGCTTCAAGGGCAGCAATTTCATATCTGACTTCTTCTAGATGTTCATTAATGGCCATGACAGCATCCTGGACACCTCTAATAGCTTCTTTTAGAGCATTGTCATACTCAGCATCTGCTTCAGCTTCTTCAGTCCCAGAAGCTTCTGTAATCTCCTGAACATGAACGCACTCATGCTCTGCTGGCTTTGTAAATTTGCAATTCTCATGGCTTACCAGACGTTCAGATGGGCGACCGGCTTTCTTTAACACCTGAATGGTGGCAGTCTGTGAAGTATAGTAATTGTCAGCATAGACTACACATTTGAATGACAATTATTTGGGTAGTAGCAAGAAACAGAATAGTGCAATCTAATAGAATACGAGTTCTAGTCATGAAGGCAATTAAGAGCAAGTAGAGAAACTAATTGATATAATGTTATTATACAATCTGTGCAGAATTTTCAAATGGTAAACAACCACAAGTAACAACAACACCCACGGGAGAGAGGGCAAAGAAAATATAATCATTCCATTCAACGAAATTATCAATTCTTATCTTATAGGCTAAGGTTATTGCATTATTTTTATGTATCTAGTGAGAAAGTCATTTTTATGACTGAAAGGAGTAAATATGGTCCATACAACAATAACTTAAAAAAGTCATGAGATGTTTTAAAAAACTCATGATGTACATGTTTTAATCTTAACTATTCATGAAAAGATTTAATAGTCAATATTTATTCCTCTCGCGCTCATAAAAAAGACTCTCTCACTAGATATATCTCTTAGATATAAATACACACATCTATATATGCATGTATGAAACTAATGTGTGCTGAGTAGAATCAGTTGCACATAGAATACTTACTAGATGGAGCTGGATTATGAGCAACTTAAGAAACTTTAAGCCATTCTTATAAACAATTCTTATAAATAACTAAATATTGACTAGCCATTTCAGGTTTAAATTCTTTCTGTTTCTATTATTTTGGTTTTTGGTAAAACTAGTAGGTTTTTAAATATACATGTAGTAGCATGTTCCTGGTGGCCACACTAAAATAGGCTTGAAGAGGTGTTTTCTGAATATGAACCAAGACAGGTTTTAGTTATTAAGTTGGAGAAAGTAATCTAGTCCAGCCAAGAGTGTTACTGAGTGGATAAACTTCAGTTTTGACCTTTTCCTGAAACAGGTAGTTTGAAACTTACATTTGGTATGCCCCAAAAAAGAAAAAGAAAAGAATCCTACATTTAGGTGTATAACTGCATGAACAATTCCAACAAGATCAATTTATTATATCACTACATTTAGTGAATTAAACAGGATTTCTCCACTTAACCTTAATGAAACACTTCAATTCTTCGACAAATTATAACAATAGAAGAATAGCTGGATATACAATGGACAAAGTATCCTCACTTGATATCCAGATAACACACATAGAGCAAATTCAAATAACATATTTCATAGCATGTTTCAGTCACAATGTCTGATAAACAATGCTACCAAGAGCAAAGATATAAAAAGAAAAGTACAAGAAGAAAGATTCATAAAAACAATAAAAGGAATATAAGTTGATGCATCACTACAAACATCGAAATCTGTTTCACTAGAAGAGCTATTCAATTCAAAACTAAACTAGATACATACCAGTTGAAGTTTCTGCTTTTCCTGATCTTGAACAGCTCTAAGGAGCTGCGCTAGATCAACTCGGCAGTAATCAGGGCTTCTAAACAGTGACTCCATTTCAAGGACCTGTGCTAAATCAAAAAAAGGAAAAACAAAAAAAAAAGTTAAACAAAGGCAGTATATGAAACAGAACCACATTTTTTTGAGTTCAAAAAATTGATAATGTTGGGATCATGTGTCAAACTTTTTTCGAGCAATTGTTAAACTCTATTGTGATTTCACTGCAGAGCTGCTTGTAAGCCAATTCCCCTCCAGAGGCCATGTAGTCAGAAAACCCACTGCCAAGTTAGATATATAAAACCAAAGTGTCAAATGTCAAATTCCAATGTAATTAATCTTAGGAAACACTACAATCACAAATTCCAATGTGTTAATCAATTCCTGGAATAGTAACATTGACATCATGAACTTCGAATTTTCATGATAGAAAAATGGTTCATATGTAAAGCATCACTCCTTTTCATATATTCATCCCAAAACTAAAATAAAATTAATCTCCACAGTTTAATTTTTGTCCCGAGTCAATATCAACAAATTAGAAATCACTTCAGATATGAATTTTAAAGTAATTATTGCAAAAAATCAACAATTCTACAGTACATTTCATTTCAATCTACGATCAGATAACAATGCATTCCAATTAAATTCTTAGTTTTCGTAGAGGATTTTTTTATAAAAATAAAAAATAAAAACCATTCTCTTGGTCCATTTCCCTGAATCAATCTCATTAAAATAGTTCTTTCCTTTTTTTTTCTTTTTCTTTTTTTAATCCCTCAAGCTCAAATATGAACCCTAAAGTATTGCTATCCCTAAGTAACGTTTTGATTCAAATACAGTCGCAGATAAGAGATACGATCATAAAGAAGAAGAAAAAATGATTTTGCATATAATTTTGGCGAATCCAAACAAAGCCTTGTAAGTAATTAGTAAGTGTTAACTATTAACCTTTTGAGCTTAGAATATGCTTCGGCCCTGCGTTGCTGAATTTGGAGGAAACCACGAAGCAAAAGAAGAACTTTGGCTGGATCAAGCTCTGTCGACATCGACATCGACATCGATTCCTTTATCGAAACCTTCTTCTCGAAATCAAAATCTTCTTCTTCCATCGCTCGCTCACTCGCCACCATGTTTCCTCACTCATCTCGTTTTCTTCCTTTTATATACGACCCACTGCTGCTGTCGTTTTTACGAAAACGACTTCGTTTTCAATATAGTTTTTTAAAAACAAATAATTATTTTAAAACATGATCCCTTACTCATTGTTCCCTCCCTTTCTTTTTAACTCTGAGATTTTTGAAATATTTTTTTCTTATTTATTTGTCATTTTCAGAGTTCAAGGTGATATAAATTTTTTTCTCTCAAGTATACCTTTCTCTCCATAAATTATTTTTATATATTCCAAAGTTAGATAAGTTGAGATTTAGACTTGTATTAAACAACACTTTGTATCTACTCTCAATACATAAAACTTAATTCCCAATAATAGAAAATTCAATAGTACTTTTTTTTATGAATATCAATCTTTAGTTAAAAGAAAAAGCTTCACGGTGAAATTGAACTACAGATAACATAAGAATGAAAAAAGATACTCCTAACTATATTTGCTTGCAAGAAAGAGTTGAAGATTCCTTTAATAACATTGAAGATGATGATGAATCAAACTTGCAAGATGACAAAATCAAAAAGGAGAAAGTTAAAAGGGGTTTTGATTTAAATGAAAAGGCAGATTGTGGATTTGATTTGAATAAATTTTCAGAAGAAAAAGATTTTGTTAGCAACAGCCCCGTTATCAATACCAGCAACCTGGGCCATAATCATGCAGAACATGCAGCCCATGCAGAGTCACACGACGTAACATGTGAAGAAGTAGTTTCGAACCAGAGAAGACCTAGGAGAAACAACGCTCGACCAACCTACCTAAGGGACTTCGTATGATCATCCATGATCTGTTATTAGTTATTGTAATTAGTTGTTAGCTATTCGGTTATTCGATTAATACCGTTAGAGTTTCGTTAAGGCAATTGTAATCTGTGTATAAAAGGCATTGTGTAGTAATGAATAAAACAGAGAGAAATTTCATAAGTTTTCATTGTGAGGAGGCCTTGGTCCTCGAAACCAAACTCGCGTCCCCTTCCTGCTCGTAACATTGGTCTGACCTGCCGCCGGTCTCTAATGGCGGACCATACCACCCGACGCACCACCACTGATCAATTAGAAGAAGCCATTTCTTCTTTATCCGAGAAGCACTCCGAGCTGGCAAGCAAGGTTGACGTCTTGTGCGATCGCCTGACCCAACTAGCCACTCAACCCACAACGTCGTCACCCCCACCACCACCTCGTCACCCCGTCAAGCTGGACATCCCTCGCTTTAATGGGCACGACCCCTTGGGTTGGATCTTCAAGATCACCCAATTTTTTTACTACCAAGGAACCCCCAACGACGACCGTATCACCGTCACTTCCTTTTATCTTGATGGCCCAGCCCTTAGTTGGTTTCAATGGATGCACAAGAACGGCTTCATCACCTCTTGGCAGGCGATGTTACATGCAATCGAGACTCGCTTTGCGCCATCATTTTACGACGATCCACGGGGCACTTTGTTCAAGCTTTCACAACGCGGCTCCAGATTGTGGGCCTGCCTCCCTTGTTCCTTTTAAGTTGTTTTATTTCCGGCCTCGCCCCGAAAATCTGTTGTGAGGTCCAAGCCCTCCAACCATTGTCCTTGCCACAAGCCGTTGCTTTAGCGCGCTTACAGGAGGATAAGATCAATGATCGCCGCCACCCTTTCCGACCATAACCCCATCCTTCACCACCCCCGCCTCCCCATCCCTCTCCCAACCCCAACCCCAGCAAACCCAAGCCACCTTTTATTCAACGCACCCCTGAAGAGATGGCATCCCGCCACGATAAAGGGCTCTGCTATAACTGTGATGAGAAGTGGAGCACCTCTCATCGGTGTAAGGGCCACGTCCTCTTCCTCATTACAGACCCCTCTGAACCACCTGACCACCCTCTTGCCCTTTCCTCCCCCACCCTCGAGCCAAACCCTGACCCCTTACCGGAACCGGAGAAATCACCAACCAGCCCCTACATCAGCATTCATGCCTTGGCTGGTCTCCCCGCGACGGACACCTTTTGGGTCTTTGGTACAATACGCCACGTGCGCCTCACAGTCTTGGTCGACAATGACAATACACACAACTTTATTCAACCGTGGGTGGCTAAGTTTCTTAACCTCTAGACGGTAATGATTGACCCACTCCGTGTTATGGTGGGTAATGGCTCAATCCTCGAATGCCTGTCTTGGTGCCTGGCAGTCAAAGTACAGCTCCAAGGCCACCCCTTCACGGTGGCAACAAAGGGCTCTTTTAGCAATGATATTTTTTGCTTCTTTCCTTAGTGGAAGATAAGAGTGGAATGCTTATGATCATTAGTTGTTTCGAGGAATAAAAAACAAATATTAAGCTGATAAAATTTTGGAACCTTATTCTTCTGCTGAGCCCTCCTAGCCATAATCAAGTGAAGTGGCTTTAATGCTCTACAGGTACAAATCAATGACCTAGGTATCATCTACATGTAGCAAATTTGCTACATCCAAATCATTAGTCAATAACAGAGTTTAGCTAATTTGATTTAGTATTTTGCAAATAATCTGAGCTAGTGGATGAGACAATTCCCCTAGGTCTAATATGGGTTCTTCATGTTCGGAAATGCCATCATAATTTCCCTCCTCCGTTAACTCAAAACAGGCACTAATGCAAAAGCGTAAAAATAATAACGCCAAGAGATTGATAGATACCACACAAAGCTATGTAGTTGCTAGCATTATCTGGTTCTAATTGGAATAGCTGATGTGCTGCCATTTCTCCAACTTCAACATTTTTGTCCATTACACAACCAGCAAGAAGGGCACCCCACATGCTTCCTGTCCCTGATGCTTTCATGTTTTCCAAGAACTGAAGTGCTTCCAGAAGATACACACAGCGGCTCAGAAGATCCACCATACGAGCATAATGCTCTACAGTAGGCTCAAACCCATAGTCTGAACAAATTGAGCTGAAAATGTGCTTGCCTTGATCTATCAGACCCGAGCGGCTACAACTGGTCAATATTGCTGGGAGTGTGACAGGGTTCGACCTAAACCCTTCATCTACCATCTTCTTAAACAGCAAAAGAGATTCCTCCCCCTTTCCGTGTGCCCCATAACAAGATATCATGGTGGTCAACGTGACTAAATTCATGTGGCACATGGTCCAGAAAACCTTTTCTGAATCATTCAAGCATCCACATTTTCCATACACATCAATCAACGCATTCCAATGGCAGCAGCTGCATCAAAATCAAAGCTTCTCGCTACATTCCCGTGAACTTCTCTCGCTTTCAACAAGTCTCCTTCCTTTCCACAAGCTTTCAGAATGCTAGGAAGAGTCATGAAATCCACCCTCATCATCCCATTCAGACTTAGCATCTCCCTGAAACAACGCATTGCATCCGAATACAAATCAGCCCTTCCAAACCCCAAGATCATCAAATTCCACGTCACGAATCCCTAGTTTCCAACAAGTCTCCTTCCTTTGGGCGTGGCATTGCAAAGCTGAGGAATGTGTTATGCAACTTCGAAGCAGGAATGACAACCTTTTCCTAGTTTCCAATGAGGTGCAATTCATGGTTTAATTGTATAAACTCTACAAAAACACAAATACAAAGATAATGACTACACGGAGGGCTGTTGGAATGAAATCCTGCATAATAAAGTCTTGGGATTCAATTATTCACTCTCGTGGTGTGTTTGGTTTATACGATGGAAATAAAAAAAATTAATTATCATAAATTCATAATGTAAACTATGTTGGTCCTATTAAAAAATGTATAAATTTATCTCCAATATTATTTTCCATCTTCGCTTCCATTAGACATGCCAAGGAAACCCGTACCCGTGGATATCCGCCCGAATCTATCCTGATTTTGACGAATAATATCCGAGTTGACCGGGTATGGGTTCGGGTTTTCTCAGATAACCAAAAGTCGGGTATGAGATTACTAGATCCGTCCCGACTCCGAATCCATCCCGTCACTTAAAATCTTGAGAATTTTTGCATAATTTAATCAAAAGGCCTATAATTTTTATTACTAGTTAATTTTATTTTAGAATTTTTACATAATTTAATATTATTTTCTTAACGATTTTTTAGACACATGCGCTATAATAAATTTATTGATATATAATTAGTTAAAAATAAATGTTTAACAATCAATTTATTTTTTCTAAAATGAAATTTTTAATATTTTTTTACTAAAAGAAATTATTTTTCTAATTTAAATCGGGTATGGGACGAGATCAGGAATACCCGACGGGTACAGGAATGAGATAATAAACTTTAACCCGTCGGATATCGGATATATTGGAGAGTCGGAGTCGGAGATTGGGGAAACAATACCCGTACCCACCACGTCCCATTGCCATGGGCTTCCATACATACTCTTTGCTTACTAAATTTGGATTTTTTTTCGATAAATGTTAGTTTTGTTAGAAATATTACGAGAAGGGATTCGAACGTATGATCTCTCCCCCTTACCTTCTCTCTTCACCCTTTTCCAAGATGAATCTTATATCTCTCCTTATTAAACTTGGATGGTTAGTGGTTTTTTTGGTGTATCTACCGGCTGCAGCAACATAGTGTCATATTGGTCTTTTATTAAGTGTGTTTTTGCCTCTGTTTGTTTGTTTTATGCTGTACTTGTTGATCGGTGACCGGATAGTGGCATGTCTTATGCCTTTATCTGTGTCCTCTTTATATATAAAATTGCTTTTGTTTAACAAGAAAAGAAACAAAGACAACGATATTACATAATCAAACTATAAAATTATCTATACTCAAATATAATATTGTTGTAATTAGTTTTGTATCCCTTCGGTCTCTTCAGTAGGCATGCTCCTGCCTAAGAGCTTTGGATTCCGACCGATACTCTAGGATTATTAGTTGGACACCCCACCGCGCACATCACCCAATCCTTAGCCATTAAGCGACCTTAACAGTTTAAGATATGTATTCAAGAATCTCATAACAACAATTGAGATCAAATACGATAAAACCTTGAAGGAATATCGGATCGACCAATGGTGAAAGATCCACATATAAATCCTAATGTTTGATCTAGGCAGACACATTATACTTTAGACAAATTATACTTTACACTTGAAAGTTTAGGTCTCTTTTCACTAAAATACGATCTAACTACAAGAACAATTTTATACCAATGAGAATTGAAGAAAAGATTGAATTTGTTTAATGTACTTGTACTTAAAAGGAAGAAAAATGTGTTGGTTTGTATTTGAATTTCACTAGATCAAGTAATGTTGGGTTAGATGGCTTTGACTAGTGAAATATGTCTTTTGTTGATTAAGGTCAATAGTGTCCCCAATGATTTTTTTTTTCTATGACACAACTAAGATGTCATTATAAAAGATATTTCAATGCTCGAGTTAGTAACAATTTTATCAAAGCAACTATGTGAAATAAATACATACTTGACATTGTTGAAATTGATTGTTTTTATAGGACTTTGAGATGAGTTAAATTTTCTCTGTACATTAATTCTTTATTTTAAGTTGAGATATATTTTTCCGTATCTAAGTGTATAGTAGCATTAAGTATTTATATGGTGATGATGAATCAATAACTATTGATATAAGTGATGGAGACTTATATCTCTTAATAAAATAATATTATTTGGAATTCCAATACTTAAACCTATTTTAATTTTTGATTATGCTATGAATGGATTTGGAAATCATAATGGTTTTGTTGGAATACTTTGTAGGTATCCACAATTATACCTTATATTATGCTCTGTCCTTTGAACAAATAAATTTTACAAACTTCTAGTAGGCAATGCTTAAGGGTCAATGTCATGACAGCTGGTAGAACCAAAGAAATATCAATTCCCGTTTGTAAAAGTTATAACATTATCATGGACTCCTGAACTTCAGTATCGGTTGCTATACTACTGAATAGTGGCTATGTATTGGAAAGTTCGTCATAAAATATAAATGCTTATATAGAAAAAGGTCAATAGAACTTGGTATTTTAAAATATAATTTGTGAAGTTTTATTATTTAGGTAAAAAGAAATCGCAAGAAACACAAGTCTAATTTGCACAGTTTCACTAACCATCATTCTTCTTTATAACGTTTACATGAATCTATTAGCTTTTTCAAGTAAAAATCAATGCTTACAAACAAGTAAACCAAAGACTCGGGAATATCAAGGATAAATAAGACAAATCCGTATGAACAAAGGGGCAGTTGGGCTCTCACAAACCATTATATTTTGCTGTTAAAAAAAATGTTAAGCTTGTTTTGAGATTATACCAACGCGTTCTTGAAGTAAAAATAATTGGAATCTTTATTAAAAATTGGATTTGAAGATTCATATGTTTTTATATGTTAACCGATGAATAATTATGCATAATTATATTGAAAGTCATACTAATGATATATTTTTATGAGAAAATAAGCAATATACTGGTTGTGTTACAAAATGTACATAATCATTTAATAAGAATTTATCATTTATATTAAGTTTATTAATTTTTATGATAATTAGTTTTTTTTATAAAGGTTTATAATAACTGATTCGAAAATCATATCAACGATTATTTGTGATCGAATAATAATGTAAAATTATTTTACACTTTAAGTGTAAGACTATTATACTCTTTTTTCTTTACTTGAACCGGCAACATGTTATTATTTTACTTATTTGAGTAAAATTAAATTTAAATATCTTAAATAATATTTTTAGTTTGGGCCTTTAGACAAGAAAGACGTAGTTTAAATAATAAACCTCACTAAGAGAGTCTTTAATACAAGAAAAAAAATTAGTTTCCTAAAAATTTAAAGTTGTAAATGTTTATTCATGTCTAATTTATTTAAAAATAACATCACCAATAAACATTATTTCTCGAGAATATTTTTTTAATATGTTTCTCACAAAATTATTTACATGGACGAGCTCCCGAGTTAGAAGAAATTTTTTACTATTTGTAAAACTATCATGGTATTCCTATTATGTTATTTAATATAATTATGTGATAACGAGAAAAAGCATAACTCATTAATATTTGTTACATGCTAGTTTTATTCATAAGTATAGTTTAAAAAAAAAACAATTTAAAACAAATTTAATGTTATTAAGTAAATTCTTTAATATCATTAACTGAATCTTATAATAAAGAATAAAGATAATAAATAGCACTACTTGTTGTACTTATTAAACACAACGCATGATATTATTAAATATGATGTTTTTTAAATATAATTTATTAATTAATGTTAGTATTGATAATAATTAATGTGATATTTAGAAATCCTTCTAAATCTGTGAGGGACAAGGTTTCTCATAAACAACCAAAAATCCAACAATCCCTCTCTATTTGTGACGGATGTTATCCTTTACAAATTTGCGAGGAATTTATAATCCATCACAAACAATGAAGAAAATAAATATAAGAATGTTTTATTTATTATCAATTTGTAGTGACAAAATTTGTATACTTTGTCATAGTTTTCGATAAATTATAAAATCGCTCGATAAAATTTTTTGATGCCAGTTGTGATGAAAATCATGGTCATCACAAATTCCGCCACAATTGTGTCAGTGACGGATTTTCATATGTTTAGTGACGGAATTGACCCACTAATAATCATTTTTATAGTAGTGAATCATATAAACATAAAATGGTATTATTTTATTTATTTATTAAATTTAATATATAAATAATGAATACTATTATAAAAAACAACACTGTATTTAATGAATTGATATTGTATTTGCAAAGACATTAAATAGTAATATTTGTTATACTTATTAAATATAGTACATAATGTTTTAAATATAATATTTTTGCAATGTAATTTATTTATAAATGTATGTATTGAATTTTATTAATGTTATATTTATTTAAAAATTAAATATTATTAATTATTTTATTTATTAAATGTAATGTATGAATAGTTTAATAACATTATTAAATATCATATTTATGAAATAGTATATTTTTTAAAATTAGCGTAATATTTATATTTTTATTTATTTTTATACATAGTGTAGTGATTTGAATTTTATTTTCTGCAAATAATTAAATTAAAAACTAAAAATATAGATTTTATGTAATTTATAGGATTTTTTTACAAGAATTTATAGGATATTTGGTGTATCGTGTAAATTAAGTCACATTATTTTGTATAAGATAAATAAAAAAATTGAACTAAAAATTTAATTTAATTCTTTTATGTAACATTGAAAAACATAATAAGTGAAAAATTTTAATACCATATTATTAATTTTTTCATTTGAGAGAAAAATTATTAAGTCAAATTTAAAAAAAATATTTTTTTTGTCACTTTTTCCTTGTCTCCTTCGTAAAGCCTATTATAAGTCTCTCCTTGAAAAAAATGGTTCACCACTTAACTCAATATATAAATTTATAACGTATTTTATTTAAAATATTAAATTATTATTCGAATTAAAATCATAAGATTTTTTTTTTAAAATCATAGTTGAGCACCTTTAAAATAAAAAATCTGCGTCCTCTCAAATTAATTAATTAATTAAGCTATAAAACATGAATCTGACTTCATAGATTTGTCAAATAATGCATTCAATTTTATTCTCATTTCTTTATTTCCTCATTTCTTTTTTCATATAAATCATATTATATTTTTTCTCAAAAAAATAAAACAGGAAAAATCTAAGGCCCTCATAAATAAATATGACATAAATCATCCAATTTAAATTGACTGTAATCCAAAATCACACAGTTAATGCAGTCCCAATGCAAAGTGATGATAACGAAAAATTTGATATATTTTTTATAAATTAAACGCATTTCAATGTGAGTCATCGAATGAACATCAAATAAAACATTCTTTAACTGCACCCACTACGATATTTGTTGACAACAGCAAATCCAGATTGAGAAAGGGACTGCCGTTTAGAGCAGCCTTGCTAATGTCGTTTCTCAAACCATAAGTGAAGGTATAAACAATTTGTACGTAGTAAATCCAAATTGTTTAAAATAACTAACAAATGTGTACACTAATATATATATTATTTTAGATTATTTATAAAATAAATAAAATTATTATTAATATTACTTTTATGATAATAATTATAAAAATATATAAATTTATTATATATATGATAACTTATGATGTGATGATAATATATTTGTGTTTATATTATCATATATTTTTTTTGTTTGTTTTAGAGTTTAATGATTATATAATGTGAGTATAAATAATTTTACACATTTGTTAATTATTGTAAACAGTTAATTATTTAACATGATTCCAATTCCATACGGATAGAAGCCCACTTAAATATAAAATCTTACGTCAAACGATTATAATTCTATTTCTCAGTCAAATCTGACACCCCCAACAATGAATAATAAACGTACCCTCTTAGCAGACTTTCTAGAAGACTAGAACATCACCCCAAACTTGATCTATTTATGCTGAAATTGAATATTTAAATTGCTTACCTGACCCATAAATAACGCATCTATCAATTCTTCTCTCTCAAGAAAGATTTTTCCTCCCAATTCCACAGATTAACTCAATAGATTAGTATTATTAGTACAAGTCAAAGACACCACCGAAGCCGTTTATTATCTTCAACTTTTTCTCTCCCACTTTAAAATAACATTATTTATTATTCTTAATAAAATTTTAACTAAATATATACTATAGTATAAAGTATATTATTAATTTTATTATGTGTTTCTAGCTATACACATGCTGTCGCCACCAATGACGACTTTTTCTTCACAAATCTTCTTCCTTGCAATTCCCTCTCATAGACTCATACCCTTCTTCTTCTTCTTCTTCCCTCTAAAACTACTTTGACCTTAAATATCTCCCTCCCCAACACGCTAACTCATCTTCTAGAAATTAATGTGTTATATATCTTTTCCTCTCTTTTCAGATACCCTTCTCAAAGTGTGTTCATAATTAAACTGACATACATACGCGTATATATATTTGTTGCACAACACAACCACAACATTTAGTTCAGTTAGTTACTTCCCTAATTGTATTTCCAACGTTGTAGTTTTTTTGTTTCTTCAAGCCTTCACATGTGTTTTCACATGAATCATGGGTTCTAATAGGCCAATTCTAATGACAGTACCATCTCCAACAACTTCTAGTAGTAATAACCAACAACAACAAGATCACCCTCTCACCTCTATTGATCCTGAGCTTCCAAAATCAAACTCAAGTTCCATCAACCCTTTTGAGAACACTTTCAACAACTCATCATCACGCAGAAGTTCTGCTGGGAGCAGGAGCAGCAACAACTCTATCCATGAAGTGATTAGTTTGAGCCGTTCAGAATCCAAAACCAAACCTCTTAAGTACTATGGCTCATCAAAGGGTGGTGGTGGTGCAGATTCTGAAGGACTCAGCATGTCACAAAGGGAACTAAGAGATGAGGATGCAAGGTTAGTGTACATAAACGACCCTTTGAAAACAAATGAGGCTTTTGAGTTTTCAGGAAACTCAATCCGCACAAGCAAATACTCCCTCCTCACTTTCATTCCAAGGAACCTCTTTGAACAGTTCCACAGGGTTGCCTATGTGTACTTTCTCATAATTGCAATCCTCAACCAGCTTCCTCAGCTTGCAGTGTTTGGAAGAACAGTTTCCATCTTGCCACTGGCCTTTGTGCTGTTTGTCACAGCTGTGAAGGATGTGTATGAGGATTGGAGAAGGCACCAGAGTGATAAAATTGAGAACAATAGGTTGGCATCAGTTATTATGGTTGATGATGATGGAGGAGGAGGAGGTGGAGGAGGAAGAAGAAGAAGCTTTGTGGAGAAAAAATGGAGGGATGTTAGAGTTGGTGAGGTGATAAAGATCGAGGCAAATGAAACCATCCCTTGTGACATTGTGTTGCTCTCAACTAGTGATCCAACTGGGGTTGCATATGTGCAGACTATAAATCTTGATGGTGAGTCCAATTTGAAGACAAGGTATGCAAAGCAAGAGACACATGGTAAGGAAATGTTTGGTGGGGTTATCAAGTGTGAGAAACCAAATAGGAACATTTACGGATTTCTTGCTAACATGGAAGTTGATGGCAAGAAGTTGTCACTTGGATCATCAAACATTGTGCTTAGAGGATGTGAACTCAAGAACACTAGTTGGGCTATTGGTGTAGCTGTGTATTGTGGGAGTGAGACCAAGGCTATGCTGAATAACTCAGGAGCTCCTTCGAAGAGAAGCCGGTTGGAGACACGCATGAATTCAGAGATCATTTGGTTATCTTTCTTCCTTGTGATGCTGTGTACAGTCACCTCAGCTTGTGCTGCTGTGTGGCTGAAGCGCCACAAGGAAGAGCTGAATCTGTTGCCATATTATAGGAAACTTGATTTTTCAGAAGGGGATGTGGATAGCTATGAATACTATGGATGGGGGTTGGAAATTTTCTTCACATTTCTCATGTCAGTCATAGTTTTCCAGGTCATGATTCCCATTTCCTTGTACATTTCCATGGAACTTGTGAGGGTTGGTCAGGCCTACTTCATGATCCAAGACAAGAGAATGTATGATGAGGCGACAAAGTCAAGGTTTCAGTGCAGGGCTCTGAACATCAATGAAGATTTGGGGCAGATTAAGTATGTTTTCTCTGACAAAACTGGCACTCTCACTCAGAACAAGATGGAGTTTCAATGTGCAAGCATCTGGGGGGTTGATTACAGTTCTAAAGAGAACAATAGCATAATGGAGGGGGATGAGCTTGTTGAACATTATGTGGAAGGTGAGATTTATTTTAGGCTAAAAAATATGTTTGCAATGCCTAATAAATATCTGAATTTTATGTTTGTTTCTTATAAAACAAAAAAATTGTTTTTAATCCTTGACACATTTTTTAGTCCTTATAAATTACTAAATTTTGTGTTTGCTCCCTGATAAAAAAAATTTATTTGTTATTAGTCCTTTAGAAAAAGATTAATACAAATGAATTTATTTTGTTAGAGAACAAACACAAAATTTATTAATTTATCATGGACTAAAAAAAGTGTCAATGACTAAAAATAAAATTGTTGTTTTATTAGGAATTCAATATCATTTTTTTTTTATCAAAGAACAAATATAAAATTTGGATACTTGTTAGAGATCAAAAACATATTTTAGCCTTTATTTCATCATAACTTTCTAATACACACTTTTTTTTAGCATTGCCTTTAGTGCATCCTGATTTTGTTTATTAGTGATATAATAATATAAGATGTTTCTTTTGTGTCATTATGTGCTCAGCGGATGGAAAGATCTTCAGACCAAAGATGAAAGTGAAAGTTAATCCAGAGCTTTTGCAGCTATCAAGAAGTGGACTTCAAAATGTGGAGGGAAAATGGATTCATGATTTCTTTCTGACACTGGCAACCTGCAACACCATTGTGCCTCTTGTTGTTGACACACCTGACCCTGATGTCAAGCTGATAGATTACCAAGGAGAATCACCAGATGAACAAGCACTGGCTTATGCTGCTGCTGCCTATGGTTTTATGCTCATAGAACGAACCTCTGGCCATTTAGTCATTGATATTCATGGACAAAGACAAAAGTAAGTTGAATCTTGTTTTTAATACTTCTTTATCTTTCTCCACAAATGGTTACTGACAAACTTCATATTTGTAGCTAATAGTCTAAGAGTGTTGTTTAAGAAGATAGGAAATCGTGTCTAAATATTTTTGTTGGATTTTCATGTCTATTTTATTAGTAACCTATATATATGATAACTGGTAGAAGTAAGTCTTGATTCTAGAATATGCTGTATGCAATTTTTGTCTTTTTCTCCCCTGGCTCTATAATTATGATATAGGAGTGCACATAGTAAGTTTACTTATCTTGATGGTTAGATGATAAGCATGAGCTGAAACTCTCTAATGTGGTACAATGGTGATTACTCCTGCTAACAAAAACTAACAAATTAACAATTAACATTTTTTCATCAAGAAAAAAAACAATGGTGATTACTCTTTTTTTCTAATGAATCATCCCATTATGAGCATTGCAGGTTCAATGTCTTGGGTATGCATGAATTTGACAGTGACAGGAAGAGAATGTCAGTTATATTGGGGTACCCTGACAATTCAGTGAAAGTTTTTGTCAAAGGAGCAGACACATCCATGCTTAATGTGATAGACAGGTCATTCAAAATGGACTTAGTAAGAGCCACTGAAGCACATCTTCACTCTTACTCTTCCATGGGTTTGAGGACTCTTGTTATCGGCATGAGAGACTTGAATGCTTCAGAATTTGAGCAATGGCATGCATCCTTTGAGGCAGCAAGCACTGCTGTGTTTGGAAGGGCTGCGATGCTCCGCAAGGTTTCGAGCATCGTAGAGAACAGTCTCACCATATTAGGTGCATCTGCCATTGAAGATAAGCTGCAACAAGGTGTGCCAGAATCCATTGAGTCTCTAAGGATTGCAGGCATTAAAGTATGGGTTCTGACTGGAGACAAACAAGAAACTGCCATATCCATTGGCTACTCCTCAAAGCTCCTAACAAGCAACATGACTCAGATTATAATCAATAGCAAGAACAGAGAATCATGCAGAAAAAGTTTGCAAGATGCCCTTGTCATGTCGACATCTGGCGTTGCCAACAATGCTGGAGTAAGTTCCCATGTGACTCCAGTAGCCTTGATTATGGATGGTACCAGCCTTGTGCATATTCTTGACAGTGAACTTGAAGAACAGGTTAGTTTAGTACTTTAGTCCCATTAAATCTTGAATGGTGTTTACAATGTACTTTATTCCTTGCTGATTTTGGCTACTTCTTCTGTTGATTTCAGCTATTTCAACTTGCAAGTAGGTGTTCTGTTGTTCTATGTTGCCGTGTCGCTCCGCTGCAAAAGGCTGGAATTATTGCCCTTGTGAAGAATAGAACATCTGACATGACACTAGCCATTGGAGATGGTAATTGAGTTTTGTTATACCTTGTCATTCCCCTTCAAAAGTTTGATAGCAATAGAAAATATTGAGAAGTTTTTGGCTGGTCTGATTTATGTTCTGAGGTGTAATAAATTCCATTATGCATGTGTTACATTACAGGTGCTAATGATGTCTCAATGATTCAAATGGCTGATGTTGGAGTTGGCATCAGTGGACAAGAAGGCCGGCAAGCTGTAATGGCATCTGATTTTGCAATGGGGCAGTTTAGGTTTTTAGTTCCTCTCTTATTGATACATGGTCATTGGAACTACCAACGGCTTGGTTACATGATACTGTACAATTTTTACAGAAATGCTGTCCTTGTTCTTGTCCTATTTTGGTAAGTTACAATCCAACAAATGTTTGTGTGTGTAGCTGCTTTTATCATACAACTTCAAATTATGCCACAAACTTCACCTTCAAAAGTTTTTGTTATTGGGTGGTGTGCTTTGAAGCCTGTGTTTCATTCAACCAACCCTGTGATTTAAAAATAAATAAATGGCTTTTATGGTTCTTTTTTGGTGGCTTTTGACTTGTTCAATTTTCTCCTAAAGTATGATAATAATGATATTTTTCTCTTTTTGTCTGTTAGATGTTTTCTTCACATTTCAACATGTTAGTAATCTGTTATGTGTATGTGTTTTCTAGGTATGTGCTCTTCACTGCCTTCACTTTGACAACTGCTATAAATGAATGGAGCTCCACGTTATACTCAATAATCTACAGTTCATTGCCAACTATAATTGTTGGTATTCTCGACAAGGATCTTGGTAAAAGGACTCTCCTTAAGTATCCTCAACTTTATGGGGCAGGACAGAGACATGAGGCCTACAACAAGAAATTATTTTTGTTAACAATGTTAGATACTTTGTGGCAAAGCATGGTTATCTTCTGGGCACCCCTCTTTGCATATTGGAGTAGCACAATTGATGTGGCAAGCATTGGAGACCTTTGGACTTTAGGAGTTGTTATTTTGGTTAATTTACACTTGGCCATGGATGTCATAAGGTGGTATTGGGTGACACATGTTGTCATTTGGGGGTCCATTGTTGCAACTTTCATTAGTGTCATGATCATTGATTCTATCCCCAATCTTCCTGGCTACTGGTATGCATTATCCATTTCCTCCCATTCTTTTGCTTTATTTCATTTTTAATTTTTATACCATAAATCTAATGTCCTTGCATTCATGTAAGGAGGCGTTTGGTAGGGAAGAAACTTTTAGTTTCCTATGAATCTTAGGCTGGGAATCTAAATATGTAACTTATTTTACTTTTTAAACCACCGAAGAAGAACAAGATTGAAGAAAGCTTGGTGAGAAACCATTAAAAAATTTCTAGATCTAAATTACTCGTATTTGGTTTTCAATGACATAGTTTGGTACATGGCCGACCTCAACTAGTAGGATAAGGCTTGTCTCGTGTTGTTCTATGAGTTGACTAATCATGGAGAAAACCATATCCAATTCATAAGATATTCTCTGTTGCCATTGTGTGCATTGAAAACCTTTCCAATCCTATATTGCTTCTGCTTCTGTATATAGAGACTAACCTTGGCATCTCCTTAACTTTGCAGGGCCTTCTTTGATGCTGCAGGAACTGGATTGTTCTGGTTATTGTTGCTTGGAATCATAGTAACAGCATTGCTTCCGCATTTGGTTGTAAAATTTGTTTATCAATACTATTTTCCTAATGATATTCAGATTTGTAGAGAAGCAGAGAAGATTGGGTATGACAGGGTTGTTGAAAGTGGACAGGTAGAAATGCTTCCTATCTCAGATAATCCATCAAGATAAGAGAAGTGATCTTCTGTCTTTTTTTTTCTTTCTTATGCATAGTTCCATATTCTTTTGGCTACATGAGAGTATATCTGTTTATTACCGGATTTCATTGGTTGCTATCCGAAGGATAGAGGTTTTGTTATCACTGCAGAGGTTTGTTGTATCTTCATTCTTTTGTATCATAAATTTAGCATGTTGTAAATTAATCTTGATTACAGCAGAAAAAGAAAAAGAAATAGTTGATTGCATGTTACAATCCTTGCCTCCTTGATGATGTTGAATTTATCCCTTCATTCTGTTGAGTTCACTTTTTTGTTCGGTTCAATTTTGGTAATTCATATTTTCTTTTGTTTGCATTGGATGTGGAATATCGTTGGCTAGCCAACACATGTTGTAATATGTTGTAGGGTGCATTTTATATTATGCTGGCCTAGGCATACTCTTGACTCTTGAAGCAAGAACATGAACAATAAGATTGGTCAACTAGTAAGGGTGAATGAACTTTCTTTAAAGGCTTAATTTGATTCCTATTATAAGCATAACATTGTTATTGTCACCTACAAGTGAATGAGTGATGGGTCTAAATGGTAATGGACTCATGTCTTTAAAGCAAGTACTCAAAGGTTCAAATGACTCTAGTGTATGGAGAAAATCTGAGTGTGAGAGGGGAAACTCATCTTTGAGTACCTTTAGATCCCCCGAAGGAGATTGGTCTCGGTAAACAAGGAGAAATAGTAAGACTCCTTATAAATACGTTGATGACAATGGTAATGATGCCAACAACAATAACGATCATTTTAGTGGTGGTCAGAGATGGATATATGATCCTTCCCACAGCTTTTCTTTAGTAATCTTTCCTCAAAAAGTTTAATAAATATACAATAATTAATAAAATATATACTTATTAATAAATATAATAATATAGTTATAAAATTATTATATATTAATTTTTTTAATAATATTTATTACTACTAATTATAATCTAACCCAAAGAGATATGTATACTAATTAATAGATATGATAAAAATGATATTTTATGACATTTTATCTATTGTTATTACCTTGGTTAATTATGCTTTGTGTATTATTATAAGTTTCATTTATGTATTTATATATTTAATTATTAACATTATTTATTATTAAGATTACATTATAAACATATTTATATATAATTATTATAAAATTGGATGACTTTTAGTTATTAGGATAAAACATTTTAGTCTTTATATTTTTATTGAATCTTGTTTTTAGTCCCTAAATTTTCATATCAAGCAAATTTAGTTCTTGATCTTTATAAAAGAGTGAGAGAAAGCTTGTGCCTTTTCTTCTTTCTGCCATCCTTGGAGTGAGCAACGACTCCAACGACCTTCTCCATAGCCATTGTGATGGAACTTTTCATTTGAGTCATTTGAAGATGAAGATCAACCTGTAATTGTCTACACCACATCACAGGGTAAAACGATGAATCAACTTCGGTAGTTTTTTTTGCGTTAAATAATGATTTCACTAGGTTGATCGTGGGACGTGCAACTTGTTTTTGGTGAACAAATGCCAATATAGTCCACGAAATGAATTGAACCAAAACCCATGTGAATATCCAATTTTATTTAGGTGTATTGTTATCTTTTAAATAAAAAGTATTTAAAATATTTTTGAAAAAAAAAGAGAAAAGTAAAAATTACAGAAGATGTGACAGATACAAAAAGACTCTCATCAGAAGATATTTCAGTTACACTAGAGCAACGATAATTCAAATTGAGAACAAATAAAAGGTTATCAAAAGATAAGGTCATGAAGCTACAAGCCTAAAAATAAAAACAAGAAGATCATGATATAGTGAAATCAGTTAGTTACTTGGAGACCAAGTTGTCCTTGGATTATAAAAGAAATATCGAAGGAGGAAAAAAAAAACTGGTGAAGGGCAGGGAGAGAAAGACGATTTCTTCATAATTGTTTGAAAAGGTGATTATCCTGCTATAATGATCAGTAGTTCCACACTTGCAACATAAGTCACTAGGGCCTTATTCCCAATCCTAAATTAAGTCCAAGTTTGCAGGTTTCTTTTACTGTTGCGTGCTTTAGATCAAGTGTGTTCTTTTTCTTTTCTCTCGTTCATATGTTGTTATGTTTGGCTTCTTCATTTAATTTATGGTTTCATGAATTCGTGTATGTATGCATCCCATATGTTTATTTTCTGAATAAAATACGTATATATTGTGACCACATGTTTACCTTCGTATTATGAGTCAAAAGACAGTGTTTCTATTTTATTTTAGGATTATAATATTAAAATATGTTGTTTTGGTGGATAAAAAGAAAGTTCAACTTTTTATAAGATAAAGAACTAATGATAACTCTAGGATACAAGAGGCATGAAAGATTTTTTATTTCTTCATTGAGTTTATTTTTACGTTTGTTATTTTATCTTTTAAGTTAGAAATATTAAAATAATGATAAGAAAATGTAAGGTTGTGTCCTTTGCAGTATGTGCTTCTTTGTATAGGTTATTTTAGTTTTGATTTTCTTTCTTAAAAAAAAAAACAAGAATACAAGGTCATGATTTAGTTTCAGGGACATGTATTTTTTTTCATTTTCCTTTTGTTAGAAAGTGATGAATAATTTTCCTTGTAGTATAAAAGTTCTGATTTAACTTTCTTTCTTAATTCATATTGTTTGTGTTTTCAAATCAAAATAACATTTTTTTTTAATTTATGCAATGGTTTGTGACATTGAGTAGCAATTCTACCTTTTACTTAAATCATAAAAGTTAATAAAATAACCATTTGTTATCTAAGCTTTTGGTGCACAGAGTTATTATTTTAACAAAATAAATAATTTTATTTGAGTAAGCAACAATCTATTTTTAATGTTATTTGATTGGGAAAATTTAATGACTAATAATTTGCTAGCTTAAATCCTTGTGCAAAGATCATTTCTCTCATATAAAAAAGATCAAAATGACAATAAAAAAACTAAAGTATTTTCTTTTTTGGGGTAAAATAAATATTTATGAGATTGTTTAGATTTTGTGTAATTATTTATAAGTATCATTTTCTTAACGGGGTTGTAGGGTGTTAAAATCTTCTTTATGCGTAAGTGAATCCTGAACCGATCTTTAGTTTCAAAGGCCATTTCCTAAAAGGGTTTTTCATTATTTTTCCTCAAGATAAAAAATATTTGTGGTAATTCCATTTTAAATATTTTTGCACTGCTCCCGTCGTTACCCCGTTGCAACAACCCTCACAATATGGGACCAATTACAAGATCCATAAACTAGCCACAATAGATAACAAACCACCACCATACATAACATATAAGTATTTTATAATCTTCACTCCTTGGTTAGAGTAAGAAAAACTTCTAAATTAAATTAGTTTGTACAAAAAGACTATTACGTAACTAACCCAAATTTCACGTGTGTGCTTACATTAAGGTTCATGATGGTGGGTCAATGGAAGGACAAATATGTCACACTTTTTTTAAATTCAAGGACTAAAAATTAATTTTTTTGATCTTTCAAGGGTCAATTTGTCACTACTTGACTTATCCCTTTTTCCCCTAAACAGTTAGCCCAACAATTTTGGACTGAATGATTAAGATTGTTTGATGAAATTGACTATGTTGGTGCTACATCACACAACACAAGTAGCATAGATTATAAGAAGAATAAGAAGAAGAAACATCTATGTTATTTTATAGTCACTGAAACAAAACTGCCTTGAACGACAAGGTAGAACAATGACCCCTTTTTGCATTTTGACCTTCGATTTTGAAACTCTTCAATGTTGCAAGTTTTTTATTTATTTTAATTGAACAAACAATTTGTTCATAGTGATGAAATGGTTTAGTCTTGATTCCATGTTGAAGGCTAGGAATTGCATGAATTGAAATAATCTAAGTGATGGATGGGGTTATGGTTTCGTCATTAATTTTGGGTTTGTTGGATATTGATTTTTGCTATTGAAATCTAATTATATGCCATTGTGGGGTATAAGAATGGAAGAAGAACAATAACAACATTTTATTAAATAACAACAATGTAGGAATTACATAAAAGTAGATCCAATTACATTAAACTCGAATGAAAAATAAGATAATTGCTCACAACCATAGGGAAAGAAGCCCTTGTTGGAGAAACAATGGTCGATAGGTCCCTACACATCCAAAGTTACAAGAGAGTTCAATTTATAATGTTTTTTCTCTCCTTAATAGGTCTATTTAAAAGCCTAAAAACAAGGAATAGGTCCAAGCACAACTAAAAATAGAATTAAATATAATTAAACATAATTCTGACACACCCCACACCGGTGTGCCTATGCCTCACATCGGTGTGGGTACTGTTGAAGGCGCACTAGAAGAGAAAATGCATGTCAAGAGTGCCCACAACACTGTGGCTCAATCCGCAGAAAATGTATGTTAGTTGTTCGCCTATCGGCAAGTGTATCCCCTTGTTGGAGAAACAATGGTCGATAGGTCCCTACACATCCAAAGTTACAAGAGAGTTCAATTTATAATGTTTTTTCTCTCCTTAATAGGTCTATTTAAAAGCCTAAAAACAAGGAATAGGTCCAAGCACAACTAAAAATAGAATTAAATATAATTAAACATAATTCTGACACACCCCACACCGGTGTGCCTATGCCTCACATCGGTGTGGGTACTGTTGAAGGCGCACTAGAAGAGAAAATGCATGTCAAGAGTGCCCACAACACTGTGGCTCAATCCGCAGAAAATGTATGTTAGTTGTTCGCCTATCGGCAAGTGTATCGATGTGCACAAGTAGTATATAAAACGATAAGATCGAGTATTGTATCCACATGAAATTTGTTTCACCTAGATTATGTATATTCAGTATGTAAACACTTTTTAACTTGAAAATAAAATAAAGATTCAATGATGGATAAGTTTTCTGTAATGTGTTAAACTACTTAGATAATGGCAAAATAAACTCAAAGTTGTAAAGATGCGATAAATATCAAGATAAAAGCGTTGTGGAGTTTTCTATTGAACTTTCTCTTGCCGTATAAAATATTTTTCTCTATTTAACGTTATTCTAGCGCTCTTGCACCAAGTAAATACTCAGACCATGATTCCTCACAAGAATGAGCTTAACTCTCTTAGCTTTTGTCCTTGATTCCTCAACAAACTCGTTCTAAAAGAGTTACAATAAGCATAGAGTGAAATCATACTAGATTACTGCATTCTATTCCTAGGATATGTATCTTTTTCTTCATTTTTGGGTAATCTAATATATAAAAGATTTAAGACCCCTTATCATGAAATTACTATTTGGATGTATATAGTTTTTAAAAATTTCCCAAGTTTTTTTTATGTTGTATTTCAAGGGAAGACTTTAATTGTATCTGGTTTAGCTGAATCAAAGAAAGAACATGGAGTTGAACTACTTAATAAGCTGGAAGCTGGTATAAATGAGCTTGAACTGATAGTATAGGATAGGAATCGAGATGCAGTTGCACCAAAACAGAAAGAGCTTCTTCAATATGTTGAAGGGTAAGTATCTCAATTATTACTAAATCACTTACATAAACCACACAAAGACCTTATCCTTCCAGAAATGCGCCCTCTCGTTTTCCCGGTAATAAAAATCACTTTTTCTTCACTGTACCTTCATATTTGCTCTGCCCCTTTTGTTTCCCAGAATCTTTCTTTTTTTATATTATTCTTTCATTTTTGCTCATTTTGTTTTTCTTGTATATAAATAATCAGGGGAAAAGCTAGAACTTCAAAAGAGTGCGTCTTTTTATTTTCTTTCATATTTTATATTTGTCTATTTCATTTGGTGTTCGTTTAGCTACAACTTTAACACTGACACGTATGTGACTGTGTAGGGCTACGAGTGAAAACAATGAGGTTATGCTGGCAGGGTGTCATTATCGTCAAGCTAAAAACACCTTTAGGTTCTGGTTGAAATTTGAGTTATGATTTGAGTTATCAAGAATGGTGTTAGAAAAACTGAAATTTTGTATTTTTTGTTTTTTGGGCTAATGGGGTTTCTACAAACATTATTATCTCTGCATTTCTATGGAATTCTTTAGTTTTATCATTCCAAAGGAATGTAATGTATTATTTTATAACAAAGTTTAATGCTTTCTTTGTAATTGGTAGGAATTTGGTAAATGGGACATTGGAGGTATTGTCAATGATTTTTCTGTTTGTTAGTCCTTTTTTCTTGGATTATTATGGTTTGTGTATGAGTTATGTTTGTCAAAACAATTTTTGTAGTAGTTATTATCATATGTATCTTTTTTCTCTTTGATCTCGTTTCAGCTTCATTTTTCTTCCTTAATTATCTATTCATTTCTCCTCACATCTATTATTTTCTCTCTTTCTTTATCATTTTTATCTTTCTTCCTTCCTTCCTTCTACCCAATGCCTCATTTTTGGAGTGTCAGTTGTGCTCATTTTCCTTTCTATAACCATATGCATGTTGTTTCTCATGATATTCCTATGTACAGGTTTTGCAAGAGAGCATATTGGAGCTAAAACTGAGTACGATTTTGGAAGGGTGAGAGTTCACGGTGAAAGATCACTTGGAAACAATAGAAGGGCACGTTTCAATGCATTATATCAAGTTCCAAAATATTGTGACATCAACAAAATTAAGGGGAAGTTTGATGGCAAAACTGTCATCATTACAATTCCAACGATTCCAGGGAAAGTTCCTAAGAAAGAAACACAACCAACTGAACAAGAACCACCCAAAGAACCATCACAAGAAGCAGAATCAAATCCAGAGGAAGAAAAAGAAGGTACTCCTCCTTCAGATGATAATCAAGAAAGTAAAGAAGAGGCTGGCCATGCGACTTCAACTTCAAACCCACCAAATGCCTCACAAGAAGAGTCTATGGATCAAAAGGGTCAAGAGGGAATTCCCCAAAAAGCTACACTTAACAAAGTTGAAAGTGAAAAACATGTTGGTCAAGAGGCTTCTTCAACTTCAACGCCACCAAAAGACACACAAGAGTCTAAGGCTCAAAAGGGTCAAGAAGGAATTCCCACAAAAGTTGATAGTAAAACACAAGTTGCTCACGAGGCTTCTTCAACTTCAACCCCACCACAAGACACGCAAGAGTCTTGCCTCAAAAGGGTCAAGAAGGAATTCCCTCAAAAGACACCATTACAAAAGTAGATAGTAAAAGTCAAGTTGGTCATGAGGGTTCAACTTCAACCCCATCACAAGACCCACAAGAGTCTATACCTCAAAAGGGTCAAGAAGCAATTCCCCCAAATGCTACACCAACAACAAATGCCAAGCTTCAAGGAGAGGAAAAGTTTGAAGGGGAAATTGATGAAAATGTGGAAAAGCAAAAGGTTCTTGGAAAGGAAGAAACTAAAGACCATTCCGAGAAGCCTTTGGAATCAGGAAAGCCACCTGAGAAGGCTGTGGTGGATGATTCCCCCAAAAAAGAAGGCAAAGAAGAAAGTAAAGGGTTGGCCGCATTTGAAGGAGAGATGCGAAGGGAAATAAATGGGAAAATTAGCAATGATGTTGGAAGAAAGAGTGATAAGAAGGCCAAGCCTGACTCAACAATAAGGGCAACAATTAAGGAAGTGACTGCTTCTGCTTCTCAAGCTATGACTAGTCTAGCAAAGAAGTTCAATGAAGAAGATAAACAAAGGATAGCATACATGGGTACAGCAGTTCTTGCGGTGGCACTAGGAGTTTATGCTACCTACAAGCTTCGTTCACGTGTGCCATAGGCAATTAATGGCACCATATCTATTTCCTTTCACATGGTTCTTTTCTTACAAAAAAGTTTCCTTTCAGAACAAACATGTTTGCTTCACAAGGTATTTGTTCAGGGCTATTAGTGTATGCAATTTAAACAATATGCTTAGAAATAACATTTGTGGTACTTGCAGTATCAAGGAATTGGGTAACCCCATAATTTTACTTTTTTCCTTGTTATTGATCTTTTCTCCTTGACATCCACATTAAATGAACTCAATGCAGCCTTTGAGTGGAAATATAGTAAATAAAGGTGTCATAAGGGGTGGATTAAATGAATTTTAAAATTGAATTATTATAAAGGTTATATATATATATATATATATAATTGGTCAAAATTCACTGACTTTTTTAAGATTTAATTTTTCACATTTTTCTATTCT